>NW_026623621.1:30007-55370 GCF_030028575.1 Malurus melanocephalus
AGTGAGAGACTTGCCTTTTGATTTATYCCTTAAATGCCAACATGAGCTGCTGTAGCAATGACTACGCAAAAAACATGTAAGAATTACCAAAAGAGATTGTATTTTTGCTTAAATATTCTTATCAAATAGGGTATTTAATAAAAGACATTGCAAAGAAATATTCTGAATGCCCTGTTACGTGGTTGTGTTACCAAGGGGAGTTCACTTGCGGCTCTGATGGCTGTTAAAATCATGTGGCCCAGAGCTGTTTGCTGCTCCTCAGAAATCAGACTTGTYYATACATTCGATTTTAATAAGGATGSACTKCACACAAGTAGTTAAAGCTCTTTGGAGTTTGCTCACTGCCATCCAGGTAAGTTTTCTAACAGATCTCAGTTCCTGATCATTCTCACTGGTCCCTCTGCACTAATGCCAGTACCAGAGCAGAGGAGGCCCCTTCCAGTGGGGCTGCATTGAAGGGGATCAGATCAGATAGTGGGAGACGCTGATTTGGGATTATGAAAGAGCCTCTGTGGAGTCTCTTGACTGACTCCCTTCTGCCTCAGCCCCTTAAAACTCTGTCAAATGTCCTGCCAATTGCACTGAAGCTTAACAAATGCGTTAACACAGCAGGTGTCCAGTTTCACTTTGCAAATCTGTGTAAAAGATTTCTTTGTGTCTTTCTCCAGTCTTAGCACCTGCTTTGTATTTGTCAAAAACTTGTCATTCAGCAAAGGATCATGAGAGGCTCAGTTGGGTACAGTTGGGCAAACACATGGGAAGGAACAAACATCATACAAAAAGGGTTTTGCTTGCAGGTTACATCTGTACTGTTTGGTGAGGGATCCCGAAGAGGTGTTGATACTCCTGCAGTGAAGGGCAGCTATACTGCATTTCCTATCTGRAGGTGTGGCATCCTTTGAAGCTCARAAAAGTTTGATCTAAATAACTCATTCATTCGAGTAGGTGGTTAGTCAGTGCTGCTCCCAGGTTATCGAATACTGCTGATGCTTTAACTGGAGCCATTTGGAAAATGGGCTCAGGCTCTGGCAGGATAATCCAGCTTTCCCTTTCAGTGTTGAGTTGCCTTTAAACTTGGCACAGGCCAGGACTGTGATTGTACTGAAAGAACTGGCACTGTAGGAAAGTCTCAAACACAGTATTTTAGCTGAAAAAAAGGAAGTAGGTGGCTATTCCTATTAATGGACAAAAGGGATCAGGGAGAAACATGACCTCAGATGAGAGGCCAGAGAAAGGGCTGAAGAAAGGGATGTATTTTGGCATATAAATGGGCTTATTTTATACTGTGAAGGAGAGGCAGCTGTGGTAATAATTGCYCTTAATCCCTGGGGTGAGCAGATTGGCTTGGGGTTCATCTAAACTGCCCTGAGAAAGGAATTTCTGTTTGCTTAGAATTCACATGTGTGCAAAAAACTGAGGTAGAAAAAAGTCCTACTCTCTGTGGTTAGAAAACCTGGCTTTCTTCTGACATCCCATGAACCTCTATGCATCGAGATCTTTTATTTCCAAGTGTCTGTCTTTCTCATTGCTCTCAGTGTTCAGTGGTTTTTGAGGAAGTGTGAGCTCCCTACCCCAAACTCGGTCTGGAAGAAGGCTGCAGTGATGGGTGGGGCTCTTGCTGCTTGTTATCATTTGCAACAGACAAATGAGAGTCACTTGTGGAATAAAGGACCCCAAAGAGTGGTCAAGGATGTGATTTTGTAGAGACGAGAGCATGACTGAAAGGCTGGAGGAAGGGAACCATCCGTTCTCTGAGCTGTCTGCTGCACTGCAGGGTGCCCAGTGCAGTGAAAACGTGGGAGAAATGAGAGAAGAACAAGCAACTTAAGAATTTTCTTGCTTTCTTTATGGCCGTTAATAATAGCAATTGTTCTATCTGGGAAACTAAAGGATATAAACTTGACTGAATGTGCACTCCAGGAACGGGCTGCTGAGCGTATGCAGATCTGAAAGCTGGGGAAGAGGACTTTTGAAAGCTSTGGTAGGAGAACTTTAATTTACTCAGCCAGAAAGGGTCCTCATCTTCTAGTCACATGTGCTTTGGCAAGCAGGGCATAAGTTGTGGGTTGTATCCTCCTTCTCCAGATGTGCTTGTGTGTCCTGTGGAGACAGGCGGAGAGAGCTGGGACTGCTCCGGAGAGGAGGCAGCTTTGGGGACACCTTATAGCAGCCTTCCAGTACTTAATGAGTATAAAAGGGGAAGAATGATGCTTTACATGGGCATAGTTTTAACTAAAAGAGAGTTACTTAGATGTAAGGGAGAAATTCTTCCCTGTGAGGGTGSWGAGACACTGGACCAKGCTGCCCAGAGAAGYTGTGGCTGCCCCATCCCTGGAAGTGTTCAAGCCCAGGCTGGATGGGGCTCTGAGTGACCTGCTCTAGTGGAAGGTGGAATGAGATAAACTTTAARGTTCCCTCCAACMCAAACCATTCTGTGATTCTGTAGTACARAACAGCCACTTGCTGATGCAGATTTGTTACCTTTAAGACGGGGATAACAAATCTTTTCAGTGTGTTGGTAACAGTGAATCAGCTTCTATTTGCACAGCAGTTGGAAYGCAAGCTATGTTCAAGTTTAATAAATCATAATAGCAGGACTGTTTTTCTCAGTAAATGATAAAGCCTAAATTGGGCAATGAGAATGGATAAAAACAGGAATTAGGTCTTTCATCTCAAAAGCAAAGCTAAATATTAGAAGACAGGGAGCACCAAAGTTTGTTTTCCCAGGTCACTGGTTCCCGCGTTGCTATGCTTGTGTAGGTCAGTAACCAGGCAGTGGCCACAACACAGCTCCCAGAGATCTTTAATCACTCTGAGCCTTTCTGGACAAACCACTTGAAGCTTGCCAATGAGTGCTGAAATCTGGAAGCGACCTCATCTGCTGAGGAATTTGGCAAGTGGAAGGGCATGTGGCACCTCAGGGACACTTCCCACAAGGTCAGATTGTGGTGGCCAAGCCGTGCTCCYGGACTTGGCTGGCAGGAGGCAGAAGCCAAAACAAAAATCTTTCTCTGGGATTCGGTCAGATGGGAGAGTTTGTGAGCATTGCCTATAAGGGCTGAGATCCAAAAAGTGTTTTGAAGGTTTTGGTGCTGAAAATAGCAGCCTTGATCTTTGGGGTAGAAGWGAAGATGTGAAGATGACTGCTGTGGGGTGGGGAAGAGTGAGATCTGCCTCCCACAACTTCCTTTCTGCTTGCCAACCAGCAGCAACTTTTTGCCTCATCAGTGCCTGCTTTGCCTGGCTGTTTTATACAGCACTGATTATGCTTCACACTGAAGATCCCTGAGTTTTGCTTTGTTTTGTGGATAATACAGCTAAAGGAGAGTAAATGTGACTTCTTTGACAGTGCAGCCAGGGAAGAGGCAGTGACCTGTGTCTGGGTGTGCYCTTGAGCCCAGGCAGTCACTGAGGACACAGCAGCCCTGCTCTGTGCTCTCTGCAGTGCCCTGAGGGTTTCAAACCCTSCTCCTGAGTGCACTAACCACCAGTACAAGAAAATTCCAATTTTCTTGCTCCAAAACTCCTTGCTGCTGCTGGAAATAACAAGCAGGTCACAGAGACAAGGGCGGAAAGAGGTCAGCTCCATTCTMAGAAGAAGAGAGAGGAAGCTTGGGCTTTCTTAGAAGACCACAGAAACTTTTCTCCTATTTGTACAGTCTCATGTAGAAGGGTGGAGAGAAATCCTGCCTCAAAACAGTATTGCAATTATTAATAGTATTGCAAACCCTGTCTTTTCCAGGATTTAAGGTATTTTCCTGTGATGAGAAAGACAGGGGTTGTAAGTCCTCAGGGAAAAGAAGGTTATGAAGCCTTGTGAGCACTGTAACTCCCCTGTGAGGCAACCACACAGCTCCTTTAGCGTTGYCTTATTATATTAATTCTGATTTACAGTGCAAGACAGGTTTGATGGGGCCTAAGGATGCTCCCAGTGGGAACTGGACACCAGTACTGCGATGCCYARCCCTGAATGCAGAGCTGGAGATCTRTGGGAGGGTAATGGAGGCTCAGATGACTGTAGGGTTGGAAATAAAGGTACCTACACATCCCTGCTGGCTGCAAGGTCAAGGGGCAGCTAAACAGTGTTGGTCAGAATGCAAAATTGGTCAGGGAGGCATCATTAGAGCATCCTCCACAGGCCTGCACTGCTGGGCTGAGTTGTCAGCCTGACAGCCCTTCCTGCTCCTGTTAAATTGGGTACCACACAGCCAGGATTAAGCAAGCTGCTCATTAATGATGTTTTACAGTTTCCTGGCTTAGATCCCTCAAAGGAGCTSACTGTCCAAATTGCCCTGGAAAAGTTCTATGTCTGATCATGAAGAGGATGTAGAGCTGTTCCTGTTTTCCTAGGTGCAGCGTGCCCTGCCAGCCTTGGAAAGACAAATGATCCCACTCAGTGGAGCTGCTTTGAGTCTGGTGGGGCTTGWGGCTTGGTCTGTAGTAACACTGCTGCCATTGTTTGGGTTTTGGAGCCTTGCCTGGCACTACAGACAGAATAACGAGTGATCAAGAAGTAACAGTGGAACAGTAATGCAAACTGCAATAAATACAGAGATGCATTATTAATGGCACATTAAAACCAAAAGGGCAAGTAGAGCAAATCATATGCTGGCAGTGCAGCAGCTCTGCAGCAAAACACCAGGGCTTTCCCGTGAAAAAAAAATCAGTGCTCTGTGAAACATTCTGATACAGGGTTCTTCTGCTTTCTGTTTTATTGCATTTGGTCCACCTGGGAGCCTGGGTTGTTTCTGGAAGACACAGAATTTGAGATGCATTTTAGCCTCAGTAGCCTCTTGAGTGTAAACAATGCTGCAAACCAGGGCAGTGCCCTCAGCCTGCCACAGAAACCAATTGTGACTTAATGGATCTTTAATTTTGGGTTAAGCTACAGAACCAAATTTCAGGGGAGGGCAAAGACAGCAGAGTCTGAATTACTGCTTTTGCAAAGCTCAGACGGGAGTTTGAGGCTGGACACAGACTGGTACCAAGTGAGGGCAGCAGCAGAAAGAGCCCARTTCATCCCCTCTTTGCATAAACATCAGCACTGGGGACAAATTTGTGGAATTTTGAAATAACTGAAGCTCAGGCAGAAGCTTTCGGCTTTGCCTCATGTTTTGGGGCTGGTCCAGAGCTCTGGGGAGGAAAAAGCTGCCGAAACAGCTCTTTTAGGGTGCTGATGTTTCTACACCTCCACCCACCATGATGCAGATCTACTCAGTTATCTCTGGTACAGCCAGATCACAGCAGTCATCTCCCTCTACCAGAGACCAAGAAGATACTGCTCACATATGTGCTCCTGCTGAACAGACCAGCAGCTACTGGGTGACACAAAGCATGAGGTGAGAGCAGACAGGCTCTACCCCTTCACCTTCACCACAGGGCTCTCATTGACCCAACTCTTTGCCACCAACTCTCAAATCTCTCTGTTAGCCCCTTGAGGCCAATTCCTCCCCAGGCAGTGCTTTTACAGTCTCTCAGGGTTTTCTTCCACCTGCAGAGATTTTGCTGGTGTAGCTTTGGCTGAATCTCCAGCCAGGTCAAACCTAACTGTGTCCAGCTAAACTGCATTCCCCTGCTGTGTTCCTTGCACTCTAGTTTTCCAAGAGCCTCACCCTTGCTTGGTGGKGATCATCTTTTCCAGAGCCACCCTCTTCCCTGTGGTTCATGTTGGCTTGCCCAGGTTGCTGGTGGTGCTCTGGGGAGGGAGAGGGTTGTGTCCTGTGCTGCTGCCAGGGAGGCAGGGGATGGACACAGGACACTGCTGCCTTCCCCTTGTGCAGTGGTAAAAGCCTCCCCCATTTCCTTATCAACACTGAAACCAGTGCCTCTCTTCCTTTGCATCAAATTCAAGGAACTGAAATTAATTTGGCTTCTTTTTTTCTCTTCCTGCCAACATCTGTCATAGCAAACTGTTTTCACACTAAGCTGTTTAAGAGAATGGGTCTCTGCTGGTTCATTTTGGGGATGAAATGGGAGACCTGCATGGAGAGTGAATGGTCAGGCCATGGAGTCAGGCTGGGATTTATCCATTGCAGCTAATCCCAACATTACAGCCAAGGGGTCTGTGTTTCCCAGGGCCCCTCTGACTGTAAATTGGCAGCTGGGCTTAATTCCATGCAGTCTTACAAAGACACGTGAGGGAAATATTTTATCCTCCTGGGATTCATGGGAATTTTTTWAAAGGAAATGTTTAAAATTAATCAGAGAATCACTTAGGTTGGAAAAGACTTYCAAGATCAATGAGTGCAGCCTTTGACCTTCTCTATTTTTTCTCAGCTTTAACTGATGACTCCTGTGGTGGTAACAGTCGTGAATTTATGTCATGTGATGTTGCAGGAATTCTCTCAGAGTTTTAATTCCTTGAAAACATTTGGGATTTTTTTTTTTGAAAGAAGAAGTTTTGTACTGTGATAGTTGCCATTAAGGATTTCACCATAAGAACTCAGATCATTAAAGGTAGAAAATGAAGTAAACTCAAAAGGTGTTAYCTTTAAGAAATATTACTGTATCACGTAGTCTCAGATTATGAGTATCTGGAATAATTAATAATAAAAAGAAGGAAATACCTAACTTAATTAACAGTAAAGACCTTGGAAGATTGAAAAGGTGTCTTAGGTTACATGGGAKGTGTAACCAAAAAGTATGTATTTATTACCATCTTTATAACCTGTTAATAGCAGGTGGGGCAGTTTTCTTCATCTTCAGTGTGACTYGACCTTGCTATCACCCTCTGTCTGGGCCACTGGCTCTCTGGGAACCACTCACAGAATTACATCAGCCCATTGTGGGCCTATCTGTATATAAAGTGAGGCTCTGGAACACTATGACATTACTTCCACTGAGCTGCCAGAGGAGAAGAGCTCGAGAGCCACCACTGGATGTCCACAGATGTGCCAGACCTTTCTTCAGGATCACCACTTCAACAAGACCCCATCCATCACCCCAGTGAGACTGCAGCCACCATTTAACCAGACTGATACCACCAGCCTGACCAACAGGATGTCAGGTTGTATTCTGACTTTGTCAGTTTAAGCTGGTGTTTCTGTATTATTGCCTTTATTTTAATTTTTTTTTTCTTAGTAAATTGTAGTTCTGACTTGAAATCTCTAACAACATATTTTTGTGGGGGTAATTCCTCTGCTGGTTAGCTTCCAAACTACCACAAAAGGACACAGGTGAATGAACAGAAGGAAAGAACTGATCTGAGTTTCTGATAAGCAAATCAGAAAACCTCTTTTCARTGGAAAGATGGAAATCCAAATATCATAGGCCTTCAAAACARAAAAGATCAAACCATCAAGTGGGTKTGTAGCCATGGGTATATWAGAGCTAGACTGTGCCTTGAGCCACTTTTGTGGCCAACAACCTCCTGCTGACAGTTGTGACAAAGAAGCTTTGCGACCCATTGCCTTCCCAAGCCACCCCACCCTGTCCACTGCTCCTTGGCTTGGTGGGAGCTGCCAGGACAGTGCCTTTCCAAGCTAGGGATTACTTTATTTCCTGCTGGGAAAATCTGCTGCTATAGATTTGAATGGCAAATGGTGGCCCAGCCTCGACARTCGAGCTCTGGAGACACCAYTGRGGYAAAGAAGGTTCGATGTACATCCTCYCCAAARTCCCCTGCACTTGCTGGGTGGGTCTGGGTCCCCCCAGCCCTCGGAAGTGGCCAGGCCTTTGTACCCAGAGTGAGGTGAGAGAGTTAATAATTACTTGCTAGAACAAAATGCTCCAGCAAGCCAAMCCTGAAGTGAGGTTTTACTGTCAGGAGTAAATCAATACACGGAATTTACTTTGGTGAGGGCTGGGGTGTTTTCCATAGCATTGGCCAGAGAGGCGACAGCAAAGCCTGGAGGACCCCAGCTGAGATGTCCTGAGTTCTCAATGACYCTCAGTCCTGGTACCTCTGTGCCTTTAGTGTCCTCCTTGAAACATTTCTGGCTGCATCCCCATCCTTCCCACCCCTCTCAGCACATTACCCATAACTCAGGAATCACCCTCAGTGATGCCTATATCCCTTTTCTGGGCTGAGAGTCAACACATGCTGAGGATATCTTAGATGTGCAGCTGATTCACCTGTTGCTGATTTGGCCCTCGCTCCTTTTCATTAACTAAAACCCCAACCCACAGGTCTTTCCACCACTTTGTCAGAGCTGTCTGAAATCACCTCCTAGGCCTAAAAGATGACAGGGCTGGGGACAGGAMAGGCCTTGCAGAGGCTGTTTTCAAACACAAATTTGGCTTTAAAAAAATAGAAGGGAAGATGTGATGAGGATTTGATTCTGGCTTACTACAAAGCTTAAATGTTAGTCCTGAGTTAGGGCACGGCATGAGTGGTGCTCATCAGGGAGAAGGAAGGAGAAGCTGAAGGGGAGCAAAGTATCTTTAGAAGGGCTCTCTGTTCCCACTTCCTCACCTCTGGTCTGATTCTGATACAAGCAGCTGTGTTAACTTTTGTACCTTAATATATATATATATATATATATCTATATCTATATATATATATATATGTGTGTGTGTGTGTGTGTGTGTGTGTGTGTGTGTGTGTATGTATGTATGTTAGTTCTTTATACGTATATATGTATATTATTCAAGAACACTCTTTTAGTTGTGCCTCAGGCAGGACTAAACCCAGCTAAACCCAGCTAAACCCAGCTGCAGGGAGCAAGGGGTTGATCAGAGCCAGCCCAAACCACTACCTTGCTTTGCAAGTGTGTACCAACCAAGCAGAGCAAAGCACAGGGCAGCAGAGCTGCTTCTCCTCTTCTCTGTGGAGGAACTGTGAAGGACAGCAGCACCCCAGGGCTGCCACACCCTTGCAGTGCCTGTCAGATGTCCCCATGTGTGGCAGGCTTCCTTGGAGAGGGGCTCTAGAGTTTAAAATAAAATCTACCTACCCATTCCCAGCACATGAAATAGAAACACAAAATCACAGATTAGAGGTGGAATCCCAAGACCTTTAAAGGTTACCTAGTCCAAACCCCCACAATAAGCAGGGACATTTTCAWCTAGATCAGGTTGCTCAACTTGGCCTTGAATGTTTCCACCTTTCTTGGTAACCTGTGCCAGGGTTTTATGACCTTCATTGTAAAAAACTCCTTCCTTATATCTAATGTAAATTGACTCTCTTTCAGTTTAAAACAATTACCATTATCCCTTGTCCTATCAATGGGGACACTGTGAGTAGCTGACATACAATTACATATTGTATGCAAAGCTAACAACAAATTACAAATGAACAGGCAGAATCTGGAGCTCTTCTCACTTCTCAGGAGCAGTCCCTAATTGCACAGAGCCAGGACTTTGCTTCCCCATCCTATTCCAACCTGTTTACTCGTTCTCCATAATGCTGCCCTCCCATTTTTTGTTCCAGGCAGCAGATAGGAGAGATAGGAAGGAGCTGGGAATTTCTCCAGGGACACTTTAAGGTTGGATTCTGCTGAGTGAGAGCTCTGAAACATCAGGCAGTTTSCATTTAGGCTTAGGAATAAAGAGAGGACAGTGATGGGCTATTTGTACTGCATCATGCTGTTTTTAAAAACCTTGCCCCTAAGCTGATATACAAACCTTTTTCCATATGGCTGTTAAAAAAGAGGCACATGCTGCCTTCTCATGGATCCTTTATCTTTTTAAAGTGAATTATTTTTAAATTCTCAGTGTGGTGTGTTTTTGTTACAGAAGCATAACAGGTTACCTCCCAACCATTGTCTGATTGTATGTATGTGTGTATATACATGTACGTCAGTACACATATTTTTTTTATGCATCATTTAAACTTTTCATGAAAAATTGAGATGCATATAATATTCCTGAGGAAATCAGAACAGAAGCAGAGATCCACATTTAAACAAACCATGCAGCTCTGAGCATGCATATAATTATGCATGTAAATACACATAAATAAAAGACTTCCCAGCAATGAAGAAGTGAATCACAGTGATTTATTTGCAGAGCAATAACTATTCATTAAAATAATCTCCTTGAATTGTGTCTGAACACCTGCCAGCTCAATTGCTTTGACAATGTGCAACAGGACAGTTTATTCATGGTGCCTTTGCAATGCTGAGAATGAGCAGTCATGAAGCACCTGAGACTGATGTCTTCATGGCACTGCACATRAGGTTGTCTTTAAATCCAGTTGGATTAAGGGGCAAAGGAGGAATTTCCTTGGAGATTCTAATCCTGTGACTTTTCAGGCTTTGCTAAGGATGGAAAACCAGAGCTTTGCATTGGAAAAGACACATCTGAGTGATGGAAAGCTATGGAAAATGTGATTTATGGTGAKGTTTAAATGTTGCAGCTGGGAAGTTTGGCTCGGGAGAACAAGTTGATCCAACCACCAACAGAGGAGAGATCAAAATCTCTTATATGAAGTGTTTTTCCCAAACACTTATTTGGCTGAGAATTCAAAACCACCATAGTTCTGGGTTAAGCAAATTAATTACTAACTATCTGTAAGGAAAGGCTCCTTCTCTGGTGTATCTGCATTCAGTGGCAAAACACACACCTGAAAACTCATGCAAAATTTGACCTGGGAAATTCTGGCTTCCCTCTCCAATTCCAGATTTGATATGAAATGCTCAGCCAGAGGCAGATGGGTGCACCATGGCAGCAACCTCTCACTTCCCCTGCAGCTCATTCATCCTTTGGCCCAAGTCAGGTGAATTATTTCCCAAATTCCCATTCCTTTCCCACACAGACTTTTTAACAGYTGCTGAGCACATGGAACTTGATCCTTGCTCTTTGAGAATCCTCCACCCTAAAAGCAGCACCAGACCTCTCATCCAGGCACTTCRCACTTTGCCTTGGGAGGATGTTGGCAAAAAACAGCTTTAACCRCATGAAAGGAAACCTTTTCATACCCAGCAACCATTAAACCAAGGAAATCCTTGCCACAAGATATGTCAGAGATGAGAAGTCTGAAAGGGGTTTAAGAAGATGTTAGGCCAGTTCATAGAGGGCAGGTGCTCAGGAACTTTGGGACCTGCAGGCCTGGTCACAGCCTCTGCTTCATKAAATCCTTCCATCACTTATTGCCAAGGTCTATGAAATAATCACAGAGAAAGGATCACCCTCTAGCTGCCCTGTTTTTTTAGTGGCTTTGTTGGAAAGTTATGCTGGGCTATGGACATTTTTGACTAGAGCCAGTGTAGGTATTTTTCTGGGGTTTCCAGATGAAACCCCTGTGCCTGAGCCTGTCACAGGTGTCTATCTAAGCTGTGGTGAGGAGGCATCAGGCCAATTTTATGGCGGTGTTTTACAACTGTTTGATACTGGCACGGTTAACTGGTTCAGGGCAATACCAATTCACCCAATACACAAGGGTTTTCATTTTATAACACTGCCCATCTGCATAACAGTGGCATTAGGGAGCTGCTCCTGCCATACCCTAACCAAACCAAATGCAGTCTCTGCACCTTGTACCACCASAAAAACCCAAAGCCTTTTCAGTCAAGAGGTTGTTTCAATATTTTCTTTGTATTTTTTTAGTTTTCGGCCATTGATTCTGACAGTGTTGAAACACAAAGAACTGTATCTTTGCTCAGTGGTTTTGCTTCCCAAATTGCAACAGCTCTGGGTGAAAGTGAGCTTTCAGAAGGATGTCTCTGTGCTGTGATGTGCTGCCTTGGTCTCCCTTTCTRATTCTGGGCAACATGACCATGTTCCAGTTCCTTGCAGCCAGCCATGGGGTTTTCCTGGTTTTTCGAGCCTGCCCCTTGATGACCACTGTGATTTTGCCTTGCCCCAGGGTTCAGTGCAGCCTGTTATTTCACTGACTTCYTTGTCTAAAMTGYTGGGTTGGGACAGAAGAGCCCCAGRGTTTCTGCTCAGTGATCCTCAMAGCTTCTYMTCTCTGTCACCTTCATCTCCTTYCTGGCAGGTTTAGCTAATCAGAAATTCCCTTGCTGTTTTCAAATTCAGCTGATGAAATCACAGTACACATGTATGCTCCAGCACAGCTGGGTTTAACAAAACCATAAATTTAGACCATTTGACATCCGGCCATAAAAAATGAGGAATTGATGACTGAATGCATTATTTTGCTCTTTGATCCTATCTAGACTCTGATCTACATTAACTAAACCAGTTGGTGCATTTTTTCTAAATTGATTTTAAATTGACCTAATCATAGCAATAAGAGTACATAATGGAGAGATACTTAACCCAATTTAAGCCTTCCTTAAATCAATTACACTACAATTCAGTAATTTGCAGGCAGAAGCTAAAACAATTTAAGAAAKAATTAGGATAGGTTAATAACCCTACTGCAGGTACTCCAAAGATGTCAGAGGAATGGGAACAGACTGGTGCAAACTATCCATGGCTATAGCTGCAAATGTCACCTGAGCTTCCTGTCTGAGTTAGTCTGGTTTCAGCTCAACCCCATTTCTTCTGCTGCTCTTTCTTTACCATAAGTGGTCTTTAGCACTTTAAAGAAGGGCTTGTTTTTCTTTTCTCCTTAAAGGAGAAAGACGGAAGGTAAATCAACTTTTTTATCATTTTAAGCCATGTTGCCATCCCTGACTAGTAACTGGTGTTGTTAAACAGTAAAGTCAAAGTTATCGTTACATGGCAGTGAGTGGGTTGGATGGGTGAGTTGTCTCCAAACCACTAAGACTTCATTAATTAGGGTTTAATARGTACATTTGCTGAGGGATGGATCTGACTTACAGAAGATTAAGTTGAAGGGATGGGGAAATCCTTGCTGTGTTACTCCATCCCTCTGAAAGTGGCAACTCTGTCACGCATCACCTCCTGGTTCCTTTGATGGACTGAACTCTTCTCCAACTGGTCCATAAAGGCACCTCCTCCAGCTCCCTCCTGGCCTCTTTCCAGCTAAGTACCAACTCTCTTCTAGAAACCAGGAAGATAAACATAAAACCAAATGAGAGGGAGAAGTGGAAAAGCAAGTAAGGATTTACTAGAAGCCAAGTATGGAGAGATAAAGCCCCAGGAGAAATAGAAGTTGGCWATGATTGAGGGGAAGATGGGAACAGGCACTGGAACACTCCAAATAGCCACCAAAAAGAAAAATGTTTGCTGCTGCTCTCAGCAGGAAAGCACCTGGGCAGATAAACATGGCCAGCACAAGCCTGCAGACCATGCCCATGGTGAGGAACCCGTGGTATGGCAGGCAGAGCATCTCCAGGTGCAGAAAGGAAACCTCCTTGTGAAACCATATGGGAAGAAGCCACCTGGGAAACAACATTAAGGRAGGATAAGAGTCAGCAGAGCCTTTTACAGACCCAGCACTGCTGGAGGGATGAGGGTAGGTGTCTGTGCTGCTATCAGTGGCAGGCCAGGCCATTGTGCAGTCAGTTGAACAAGGTCCTTCTACAGAGAAAATGGGTTATTTGAAGCATTTTTTTTTTTTCATCAACAAAGGGAACAGAGGGACAAGGAATAGCTGTAAGTCACTCTGCTGCTGTGATAGTCCCAGAAATGCTGCCTGGGAAAGGGGGATTTAAGGAGCAAGGTGGTTACTACAAGTTGCACAATACACCTGGTAGAGAGCCAAAAGCGTGGAAGAAGAAAGAAAACACTTTGTGCCTGACCTGCGTGCTGCATTCATGGTACAGCATGACACATCAAGCAGGCTGAAGGCCAACAGAAGGCATGGCCAGAAAGCTGYTGGAAGCAGGGCCAGACACTCAGGGTGGTCTGTGCAGAGAAGAGCCGGGAGCACTGTGCRGGCTGGGAAGCAGTGTGATTAATGCAGGAGACACTCACATGGCAGTAAAACCAAAGGGATTGTTGCCAAGCTGTTAGGAGAACRTAAATCACATCAGGAAGGTGAGACTTTTTGTTCCAGTTGTATATGGGAATCTCCTCATGCATTCTTACAGTGCCAGCAGACACAAAGAGTAGCTGTAGATAAACCAAAATGAAACATCAGAGAACCCTGTGTGCCCTACCTGAACAAAGTAAACTCTATCCTCAATGATAAAGATAAGGCTTATTCCTGAATTATTTTTAGTATTATTTCTAATAATGTTGGGGGACAGCTGTATTTCACAAGGAGCACCACTGACCCTAGGGATGCCACATCTTGACCTCAAAATGGGGAACAGAGAAAGATCTGGCCACCTTTATGCAGAGCATCAGGTAAAAGCAAGTTTAAAACAATGTCATAATCATTGGTATTAGATGACAAAGCAGTCTCCCCACCAGGTCTTGTCGCAAATATTTTTGGCAGTGCCATTTTAAGCAGATAGCTGGAAGAGCAAGGAGATTGGCTTCTCTCAATTTGCTACAGGATGGCTGGAGAAATGTCACTTAAAGGGACATGTGCAATACCATTTTTAGTGTGTTACCAGTGATGAAAGTTCATAAAATTCTTATGTTTTTATTTGGATTTTTTTTTAAGATGACCTTTGTTTAATGTAAAACAATGGCAGATTTACTGCGAAATAAATTGTAATCATTAGAAGTTAAAAAGAAAATGAAGTTGTTGCTCTCAGGTGCTAAAACAAGACCTGTACCAACAGCCATGGTCTTTGCCCAGCCCATCTCGGAGATTATGAAGCTGGTGCTGAGTTTTCATGGTCTGAGACTTCTGGKACTCCAATGTAAAATCCTCTTTATMYCACMTTCATCCCCARTGAAGGATGGGATGACACAAGCARTGTCAAACYGTGTCATYTGCAAAGWCAGGAAGCACTAAGGSTGCTTACACTGAGTTAGATTACATCTTCACCAGACCTTTTAGAAGAGTTTCTCTCTAAACTAAAAACCGGTTTCTAAAACCGCACTTTCTTTGCTAGGGGTAAGTAAAGGTGGCTGGTAAGCAAACTGAGCTCTCTCGTTTTACCATTAATTAAATAGTAGCAATGTTGATTGAAACAAAAGTCAAATACCTCATTTTCCAAGAGAGTTATCCATCTGACTCTTCATACCTTTMATCAGAAACAATAAATACACACTCTCCACAACACAGGGTAAGTGATAAGAAGTATATAGATATGAATATAATTACTAGAGAATACAATTACTTTATCAGCGATATTTAAAACTCTAATCTGATTTACATAGCCATATTCTATGGTTCTTCTGTGTATTTTGCAAACCAGTGTGGTTTGCTAACAGTCTCCCTATGAACTCAGATTAATATTTACATCTCTGCTTGCTGCTGTTGAAGAAGAAAAGCTATGATGAGGTGACTCACTACCACACTCGTTCATGAGCCATCTGAAACATCACATTTTTTCATCTCCAGCTCTGCAGATCCCTGTTCTTGTAATGACAATAAGTGACTTTTTTTTTTTTTTTTTTTGGTTTTTCACTCCAGTCTTTTAATACAGTTCAACTTTGCTCAAGGCTTAAGGCAAGGTCGGTGTATCTGCTTGCCTGACCTTGTTTATCTGAAATTTGATGCTGTTTTCTCTTGAAGTTCATCTGACCCAGCCTCCAAGCCTCTCACAGTGATGTGGATATTTGAGCCAGGCGTTCTGGGCTTCCTTTGGCAGCAGTCAAGAGAAATAGGCATGTTTAAGGTAGAATTAACCCTCCATGTAGTAAGGTCTGCAGCAGGATCGTAAGACWCCTACATTATTAGTAGGAATCCCACAATCATGTAATTGCATCAAACATCTCCTAAAATCAAGGAGGACATTTGCAATGAATTTTATAGTGTCTTTTCATTACTGGTTATGGTAGACATAGGCTGTCAAYATAATCACAGCAAGAGCAATCACTGCTGGGGGACAGTACTCTAGCAAATGCTCTGGAAGAGCCTCACCAATAATTGACTCAAAATAAAAGTCACAGAAAGCATCTTTTMATTTAAAGACTGAGCTTAGCCCCTATGGCCAGAGTGGTGGTGGATGTCCTCAGTGTTTGCTGTTCATTATGAAACAGAAAATTAGGATAATAAGCAATCCTGGCCTTCCCTTAAAGCCACTTCTCCCTTGCGCTTGTTAATGCTTTGCTTTCTCTCTAAGGCTTTTAAACTAGTAAACTTCAGAACAGTAAGTATTTAATAGTGACATAAGTAAGTATTTAATAGTGACATTTCCATTTGGGGAGGGAAATAAACTATAATGATGTCAGGATGTTTACACTAAAATATTTGTGGCTTTTCTTGGTAGGATGCCTCCGTGAAAGAAAACCTCATGCAAACAGAAAAGTTCATACCCCTAATTAAAGCAGTTATAATCTTTACAATCTTTAAAACAACACCAAAGGCCAGGCCGACATCCCTGAAGTCCTACTGACAAAGCTTTCTGCCTGTTTCCTTGCTTTCAGCTGTGCCAGAAAGTCTCCTGACAAGTGAATTGGAAGCCATTTCAGAGGCAGCACTGCAGTGTCATTCAGCTGCTCTGGCACCTGTTGCTCTGCGGTAGCAACACCAGYGTAGTGAAGTTGCCATGCCTTAGCTCTGCTCTGCTTCAACTGTTAAACACCACCCTCGGCCTACAAAGGGAATTCTTCATAAAAACTAAATTCAGGGCTAAGAAAGACCTCACTGGTCTCTAATCAGAAGAAAGAAAAAAAGTCTGTAAAGGGACATTTAAGTGACCAGTCTCTCCTCTGCATTAATAYTTCCCAGAGGTTTTGGAAAGACTTCTCTTTCTGCTACAATTCTCAGCACACAGATTCCTGGCCAGTTAGTTTCAGCTCAAAATAAAAAAAAGCCTTGGGTTGCATCACAGAGAAGGAAATGTCTTGGCTCAGGTCAGATTGCCACGGAAGGAAGTGCTGTGGGCACCACTGGAGAGATGGGAAATCCTGTTTGGATAAATGGGATAATGGCCAAAAACGGAACATGGCAGCAATGCTGGGGGAGGGGATGATACTGCAGTGCAGCGGGGGGAATGGGAAAAACCAGGAAAAGCCCTGGTCCCTCTTTCACATTTGGTGCTGCAATGTCCAGGGCAGGGATGGGCAGCCCTTGTGGTACAGTACAAGAGACTGTGACATCCTCTTCTATCTGCAAGGCAGAGAGCWCTCAGCAAAGCAAGGCAATGTGAACTGCTGCCACATTCACCTGCTCAACAGTACAACAGTCCTATGTATCCATCCTAAGTATTCCCCATGTTCCTGTAGAATTCCTCATGTTCTTGTAGAACTGGTGTCCTGTAGTTGTCAGCTCACAGAGATGACGTGTTACCATGTAAGGCTTAAAAATAATACTCAAGCAAAGTGAATGTTAGTTTTTTTTTTTTTTAATAACAAACCATGCAAAACTAACAAAATAACAAAATGTTTCTGCTTGTGTTTTAAAARCACAGCATGCTTCCCACAAATTAGTTTGATGGTTTCTCACTCAGCACACCCTTGAAAGCAAAGACTGAACTTGCAGTATTTCTTCTCAGTCTGGCCACAGAGCTGTATTGTACTGCTGCTTCACTGAGGCACCATCTAAACACCCAGAAGCTCATAGCCTTTAGCCATGTTCTCTCAGCAACAAATTTGCAACAGAGTATTCAGAAACAACATACATTCTGAAAATGCTACTTTTTTTTTTTTTCTGAACAGAAATAAAAACAAAAACAGAGAGAATAGACAGTTCTATTTAAGTCAAAGTAAAACCATACAGACAGTGTACCCAAAGCATAAAGAAAGTCCAAAGATGCCTCCAAGCAATCCTGCAACTGGGTTTTCAGGTTACATGCTTTTGCAGGAAGAATTCTTTATAAATTTATTACAGKGTCAAAACCACATAATTCTGCCTCTCCATTTGAAACGCCACATCTTAAGCAAGTCATTTGGCAGCAGTGGGAAGGGTAAAACTGGCATGTGTTGGCTCAAAGCACTTGGATTTGAACTGGCTTACCAGCSTAGCTGGCAAATAACACTCCTCTCCACTTCAAGTGCTGATTTATCCTGGCGCAGGCACAATCCTGGCACAACTTCAGTGTTTATAGCAAGTGAGTGTGATTTAACATTTGTACACTTCTAGGAAGAGCAGCTTCATTTCTGCTCTCAGGATAAGACACCTKCCACTTGAAGGAGTGTTGGTGGTCTTACTGAAGTGCAGAGGATGACAGGAGAGTCCATCTTCCAAAGGGGGTCCTAGAAGTACTGATGAGCTCTAAATGCCCAGCTCTAAATGCACACCTTGCCTCCTCTCTCAGTATTTTTAGGGCAAGACATGGACACCCACTCCCCAGATTTACAGAGAAAAAGTGGAAGGAAGTTCTTTTCCCCARAGCTGTTGAACCAAAATAATCTGATTTAACAATGACCTGGAGTGGCCTGTTCTGRTGAGTCCTCCTCAAAAGCAAACTTGAGCACAAGAATGGAGGAAAAGAAAGAAATTACTAAGAAGATGGTTTGGACCTGTGCAGAGGATTCTCTGGTCATGTGTGACCTACACATCTGACCATATGATGCCAGAGAGGTGTGTCCCAGACCATGCTGCCCTTGCTGGGCTTGGCACAGGTGGGAGACTGGAGACATCTGCTGGGGCAAATCTTTGAGAAAATAGCCTTGTTTCTGGAGAAGAGGGATCATTTCTGGGATTTCTACAGATAGTATATGAGATATGTCAACACTGCCCAGGGCAGCATTAATAGCCCTATGCTCTCAGAGCTTGTGTCCTTCCCCTCTGGGTACCAGAGAGCAGCCTCACATCTCCACAGTAAGAAAATGGGACTGTTCTGATCTGTCCCTCTTGGAGTCTCCATCTTGCCTGTTCTTTTTCAAGCCTTTTAATTGTTTTGTCCTGTCCTGATTCCTATTATGGCACAATAAAACTGTGTGCTGTGCAGAGAACGCTTTATTTAATTCGTTATTGAGTTCAGAGAAGAAAAAGAAACACCTCAATAACAGATCCTCAGCAGATCCTGAAAACCCTGCATAAACTCTTGACACAGCCAGGCACTATTTATTCACAATATAACACAAAGCAGGATCCTGTCTGCTAGTGGCACATTGTCAAAATACKCTCTTCACGCTTTCTGCAGCTGAAAAAAGCCTTGATGGGTTCCGATAATTGCTCTTCCATCTGTCAGGCAATGCTAAATCAGCTCTTTYCTCCTTCTCATTACTCCTTTGGGCTTACAGACAGCGGAGGAAATGCAACACATGTCAACAGAATCAGACATGTTTGGGTGTGTTTAGTTGATTGGAGGTCAATGGTCACCCTTCAGCCTCTCACATAAGCAAAAATCTCCCTTTTCCCAAAGCAAAGCCACAGACTTTGATCTCAGGATCTCTCCTGGGATCTGCCCTGCAGATGTAGCTGGAGTCCAGCAGTTGTAGCACTGATGCCCAGTTCTGCATTAGGTATGTTTTGCCCCGGCAGAGTTAATTTAGGACTTTATATTATGTAGAAGCACTTCTGAGAGAGCATACACTAACACAATCAACAGCTTGCAGGTCTGCTCAGTTTTCCAGATCTCACCACTTCCTGAAGAGAAGCCCTTCCATCCCCAAGGTAGAGTTAATAAAGCACTTCCCTCTTCTACAACAGCTTTCTGTCTGCATCRTTGTGGCAGTGTTTGTGCCAGGCAGCTGTAGCCTTAGTGCAGTTCTCCATTTTATCCACTCGCTGTCTGGCAGCTCAGCCTTTCTCACAATAAGTTGCCATTCTGCTGCTCACACTAAGTAAGTTCCTTTTGCCTCTGGTTCATCTGGAATACAGCTCAGGCAGCAGCAGTGCTCTTGAAGGYTGCTAAGAGGAAGGGACAGGAGGTTTCCTTTAATCACAGCCTCGTTTGACTCTTCTTTTCACTGTTCCAATCACTGCAGATCTGGTTTACCTCAAGCAAAGCCACCGTGAACAGTGATGGTTTTCGCACCATTGCTTTTTAGTCATTCACAGCAGGCTGAATCTGTGAAGACACTGGTTCTGCTTTGCAAAGCTGGTACCCCAGACTGGCTGTATTTTGTGTCTGAGCATGAGCATGAATAAACACAGGTTTGCCACGACTTAGCTGCAAGATACTAATCTATGTGATTTAAATGTACACAGGAAAGGATGAAGGTGAAGCTAAGGGATTGCTTGAGACATCTGACTGCAGCCCTCCAATACTGTGTGGAGGTAATGGAGAAGAAGGAGGCTTCTCGTTGGGGTTCATGGTGGGAACATGAAGAGACAACAAGCACCAGTTGAAACAAAAGAGGTTCTGATCACATATAAGGAAAAATGTTTTCAYTGTGACAACACTCAAGCAGTGGGGCAGATTGCCCAGGGAGGTTGTGCAAATTCTGTCCTTGGAGATTTTTAAGTCTCAGCTGGATAAGATCTTGAGTAACTTGRACTGACCTCAGAGCCGACCCTGCTTTAGGGAGACTGGAGAACAGACCTCCTGAAATCCATTCTAAGCCAAATTACCATATGATTTTAATTTATGTAGTTTATCTGCAGATTAGCTTATCTACAAAATAGTAGACAAGGTGCCTTGAAAGTTTGCTTAACTGATAAAGAGTGGCACAAAATAGTGTGGTTTGTAGTGTGTACATTCTTCCTATTCAACAATTCTTTTTTTAGGTCCCTGCTTCAGATATACCAAAGGTTACAGAGGATGTGCTAAGCAAACAGCATGATCAAAACTACAGTGTTGAAATTTAAACCAGCAGGYGACAAGTGCTTATAATTCACTCTGAAGAAATCTACTAATTTGCCTAAACAAATTCCAGGATAAATGACAAAGTGTACCAGGATTTTTACTGCATTTTAAAGATAACTGCTACAGAACTGCACTGCTACAGAACTGCAGGAATTAGTAATGTTCTAGAACAAGAAAGCTAAAATTCACTTAAATACAAAAGAAAGCTTGCTAAGCAATTCTACACTCTGTTCTTTTAACTTGATGGTTTAGACTGATTCAGTTTTCTATTTTAATCTGGAYATTTCCAGGAAGGGCTGGGGCAAGGGAGAAAGAAGGAGAGGAAAGAAACTAGAAAAGTGTTTTTGGCTCAGGCTGCTATGGTAGTATTGAATATTTCTGGAAGTGGCAGACCACAGACAGTCTTGTGGCCATGGTACACTACCTGGCTAGCTAAGCCACAAAGGAGAAGCTGTGACAACCTCCCAGAGCTGTTTGTCACAGCARGCTGGATGCTTCTCTCCTCACTGACTGCTTTACTCCATGTGCTCCTCTCTTAGATTTCTTGGAAAAACTCTGACACATATACAGTATCATAAAATGATTTAAGGTTATACTTGCCCTTTGTGACTAATGCTTTGTGGCATTAGGTAATTGCTTAATTGAGCATTTAGAAAAGCATTAACATATTTTCCTCTGCAAATGCATTATTAATATATACATTACAATCTCTGCTGTTAAGGCTTTGTACAATTATTAATAGACTTAAAACACTGTGAACTRCATGAAAATATTTTCTGCTAGGAAAAAGAAACTCAAAAGGACACAAATCATACCTGGTCTACCATCATTATAAATTAAGTATTTGTATTGGKACTTCTTCACTCCAACAGTCCTCAGCCGGTCTGCACCAGTTAAAATGGGAAGTATGAATATTTTTATTGTTTCACATTAATTCACAAGGCCAACTTAGACGGTTAAAGAATAACAAACTGTTTTGCATCCACTCCTTTACACCACTGACTTCTTCACCATATAAAATGTTGTTTTTCTCCAGAGCAGCACACTACCTCTAATATCACCCCTTCCATCTAGGCTGTATTTAGGATTGCGCTCACAACTTGCATTCTCCTGGAAACGAGAAAGGCACTGCTCCTACAAGTGTTAATTTGTTTTTAATGCTTTGGGAAGAACACATTAAAGATTTTAATGAGGTTTGTTTTTTTTTTTTTTTTCAAAATAGTAGGCAGTGCCAAAAACACATGCAGGCTTAAATACAGTACCAAAACCAGTGAAAACAATGAAAGGAAAGACAAAAAGGAGGTGCAGAAACCCCACACAATTCTTAATGACCAGAAATAGTTTGTGGGGRTTACAACTGCTGGACAATATGGGGYTGAGAGATAAAAATAATTCTAAATTTAGAAAAACTGATGATATTGGGTAGACTGAAAGCTCCACCCAATGCAGCAGTTTCTGAGAGAGGTTGATAAGATGTAAGTAGGAAGACAGAAAGAACAGAGCAGTTCTATACTTCCCCAAAATGTCTTTCCAACTCCAGCAACTTTTAAGTCTGAAGTTAGATCAAGAGTCTTTGATGATTCTCCAGTTGCTTTTCAAACCTATGCAAAGCTTTAGTACCCACTATATCCTGAAGCAAAGACYAATAGCTTAACTATGGACTGAACGAAGCATTATCTCCTCTTGTTTGTTTTGAATCTTCCAAGTTCTACTTTCATTTGCTRTACCTCAGTTCTCATGCCTGCTAAGTTAGTGAACAGTCTGGATTYCTGGTCCTTATTTGGATCTCTGAAGATTTTACATGGATTTTGATATTATTTCCCCTCCCGTGTAGACTGAAGTGACCCATTTGGGTCAAGTATGACCACTTTGGAAGCCCTCTTACTATTTCTGATAATTTTATTGATTTTTGTTTGATCTGTTGCAGTTTTACCATACTATTTTTGAGATAAAGACACTAGAACTGCACTGGCAATTAAAGATACAACAATTAAAGGTGCAAAAGGGCACATTTTATCTCAATTTCTTTCTTAATAATTTTTAACAATAATCTTAACAATTCTCAATTTCCATTTTGATCACTGCTGAGCTCTGAGTTGATGTTCTCACAGAACCACCGCTCATAACCTCAAGGCCTTTTTTCCTCACAGTTCCTCAGTATATATGTGAAATCAGGAGTGTTGTTTTGTCATATGACAGCCTTTCATATTTATCAGATTTTAATTTCCTCTGACATTTTACCGACTCTAYCAGTAACATAAAGTAATTCAGTTTTTCTCAGTTAGCCCTACCCTGAATAGCTTATTATGATCAGCACATTTTACAAATCAATATTTACCTCAATTTCTATCAGTTATTTGTTCATGCTTCATATCCATTAGCAGCCTTGCTTTTTGCTTCCTTTGGGGAGGAATCTTACAGATTGCTTTTGGAAACCATCATAGACAGTTAATTGAATCTTCAAGGTCCATGGAGCTTCTTCAAAGAAAGCTTTTCTGAGAACTAATTTTCTTCAAAAAAGCCATAATGACTTTCCTTAATGTGTCATCTTCTCCATGTGCCCAGTAAGTATTTTCTGTTCTTCAGAATAATTTCTACTTATTTGTCTAGCAAGGACATCCGGCTTCCAAGTCTACAGCTTCCACAATCTTCTCCAAAATCCTTAAAAAAATCTGGTGTCACATGAGCAATTCTCCAGACCCCACTGATGCTGAGGTAGCTTTAAGTGAGAAGTTAGAGACAGCAGTTAGTACCTGAATCACTTCATCCAAGAGCTGCTTAAAAACTCTTGGTTGAACACCATCTGGTCTCAGCAGTTGGCTGCTGCTCACTTGTTAATGTGTTCCTTCATCTTTTTTACTTACACTTTAATCCAAGACATGTTTTCCTAATTACTCCCCTTAAAGATGCTTCCCATTTTTAATAGTTTACCCATTCTCATCCATCCCATTCACAAATGCAAAAATAAATTTGGCTTTTCTTTTRTGGCTGTATCTTCTCCAGATGTTTCTTCTGTATATGAAACAAACTACTTGCCTTACAGAGCTGTCAAACTCCAGCAGGCTCCCTGATTTGTTCAAGGAAAGACTTGCTACTATTTTTTTAAACTTTTACAAGCTGACCCTGAAGTCTTCTTCTGGATCCTCACAATTTTGTACTTAACTCATCAGAGATTACAGTCCCCTGTAATTTTCAACCCCCTTTTGATGAAAGATAAAACTTATTTCATATTGCTCCTCTGTTTTTGAAAAAAAAGCAGAATACTGCTGTTTTTTGTGGTGCTACAAGGGTATTGAAACCAAGGATGCTACAGTTGCAGCTACAGCATGGGTCTTCGTCAACAATAACATGACGTTCTTCAAGACCAAATCAGGGATTCTTTTCCTCCTCTGGCTTCCCAATGAGCAATCACAGTTTCTAAAACGTTAGATACAGCCCTACCCCTCCTATGACATTTATCCAACTTGAGTTATTGAAGTCASTTATGATTGTGTTTTCTGCCTCTCAGACCTTGATCTCCCTCCCTTATTAGCTGAACTGGTGATGCATTCCTAGTACTGCATTTTTCTGGGACTCCAATTCACYGAGACTCTATCTTATTTATTGGCAGAAATAATTGCTGATTGGAGGTTCCTCTAAGCTTTCTTTAAAATACAGCATCACTCATCCACTGTTATGCCTCACCTTGCCTTTGTATTTTATATCTCAGAAATATGAAAAATATCAAAATTGATTGCTCACTTTTCCTATCAGCTTTCAAAACATGAATACAATGCATCTTTGCTGCAGCTGCTCTTCTTCAAGGCTTCTTGCAAAGTCTGGCTGTCTCCTGGCCAAAGTCCAACATGACAGGCCTTGTGACACRCTTGTGCATGCCTGGCTGTACAGTTAGGGTCTTTATTTATGGAAAGTCCAAGCTAATGAACAGTTGCTTGCAATTAAGGAGGAGGACTAGCAATAAGAGATAATACTAAACAAATCTTCTGTCYTCTGTTGTGTCAATAGCTAAGACAATGCAGCAGGGAATGTTTTATTTCTGATCTGTGAATGTTTTCTCTTGAATTGTACCAAAAGTGACCAAGGATRTGCCCTTACTACAACTCAAACAATCAAAGAGCCAACAGAACATAGAAGCAATATCTTACCCACTGCTGAAAACAAGAGATGTAGTTTAACAAGAACTGTGAAGAAACAACCAATATAAGGATAAAAAATACATCTGTGTTTATCCTGTATAAAATTTGAAAACGTCTAAATGATCCTGCTTCAGGACATGAGCTCATCCATCCCTTACAGTAAGGGAACATTTATAAACCGGTCAGAAAATGGTTGTTTACAGATCTCCTTGTGCAGCAGTTGTTCCAGCAGGAAAGAGATGTAGACCTCTACAATATCAAGCCTTTTAAATCGGGAATGGCACCTCAGAGACAATTTTATCCCATCCCCTCTCTAAGAACAAATCTTTCTTGTTTCTCTTGACATATCCAACGCAGTGTGTAATGCACTGTCATACCATCGCTAATAATTAGCAGCTGCCGGTGCTTGGAACRGCTGATTGTTTTGCATCAATCATCTAGGTTAGGGAACAATTTGTAGATACCATAGCAGTAAGCCAGATATTTAAAAAAAAACCCAATATTTTCCTGGCATCACACAGACTGTAATGATTTAATGCGTTTYCCTGCTTCATCAGCTTTCCCTCATCCGGCGCCCAGGCTTCCTCGTTTTGCTCCAGTGGTTTTCCAGCTCTTTATTTGGTGGTGCAACTTGTGACTTCTAAGGCCATGGTCAGATGGATTTGCAAGGTCGTTTCCCCTCCTTTGCAAGTCAAGCAGCCGCTTACACAAGTG
>NW_026623621.1:55874-99990 GCF_030028575.1 Malurus melanocephalus
GCCCGCGCGCCGGCTCCGCTACCTGCGGCGGGGCCGCCCCCGCCCGCGCCTCAGAGCGCCGCTACCGCCGGGCACCGCACAGCACAGCACACCATACACCGTACACTGTACACCGTACACTGTACACCGTACAGCACCGCACCGGGCCGGACCCGGCCGGGGACACCGCGGACACAGCAGCGGGGACAGCGCCGGGCGAGGCCGATGCGGCGGCGCGGGGCCTGCGGGCTTGGGCTGGAGCAGTCTGCAGGATGTGCCCCACCGCCAGCGCCAGAGCTTCCAGGTCTCTATCTCTCCCTTCCAKGCATGGGGATGGGGAGGTGCGGGATGCGAGTCCTGGAGCACATGGGCGGTGGAAGTCGCGTTTGCCTTGGGCTGGAGGGAGAGGAGGGAGCTGCGGCTGTCTTGTGTTGTTTCCCTRGAATAAAATTTATAGGCTTCTGTTTCTCTGCGGGTTGTGATAGGCGTTTTGTGAGCGATTCTGTCTTTTCATGCTTGGAGTGATGTGAATGCAAACCAGATACGGCTTCTGYTGTTGCTGCCAAAACCTTTCTGTTTCCTTCAGCACTACTCACTAAAAAGGCTTTCCTTTCTTTTTCTTTATACTGAGCTTTGTTTTATATTTATTTTTCTAATTCAGTAGGTAAGATCAAGATACAAGGCTGCTGGAGGAACGATGTTTATTTTACAGCTCTCTTTAGTTAGGGAAA
This sequence comes from Malurus melanocephalus, assembly GCF_030028575.1. Classification (NCBI taxonomy): domain Eukaryota; kingdom Metazoa; phylum Chordata; class Aves; order Passeriformes; family Maluridae; genus Malurus; species Malurus melanocephalus. The sequence continues at coordinate 56,585 of NW_026623621.1, forward strand.
TGATTTGGAAATGTTCTTAAAATTACTGGATTTAAGTAAACAGCTCTGCGGTGGAAAATGACTGGCTTTGTCTCGTTCTGGGGAAAAGRGTAGATAAAGATGTATATTTGTAATTTTTCTGAAGGTAACTCGTTGAGATAAGTGCTCTTTTATGCTTCTGAAGTGGATACATGTTTTTAAACTGCAGCTTACAAARGGGCGGTACAGATTCATTTTAGAGGGGGTGTTTTTTATGCAGACTGTTGTTCCATCTGTTATGCGGCAGTGAGGTTACTGTCTCCCTTTAGGATCATGCAGCAGGRAACCTTGAGCTATCTTCCAAGCTCTCTGCTTGCCAAACTCAGGGCATTTCTTTTAAGAGGTCAAATTGCAGCTGGAGAGTTAGTGCATGAAAGCATTTTGATGCATTGTCTGCTTCCGTGGGGTTGATGAGAAATGAGCTCATCCCTCCCCTAGTTTCCTGCAGCTTCTTGAGGTTTAGCATCCTTCCTTCCTTAGAGTTCCATTAAATTGCCCAAATGATAGACAGGCAGTTAGGAGCASGATGTAGGAAGACCAAATGTGGTAGCAGAAACTTCCTTTTATTGAGYAGAATGGRCTRAAAGTGTTCAATTTTGTTTGCTTTGCATACATCAGAAGTGAAACATGCCAAGCCTGCTGCAGAGTTGGATTATTTGGAGGGCAAGTTGTTTAAATAAGAGACCCTGGAAGACTTTAGTCCTTGAGTTATGATAAAGGATAAATAACTAAAAAGACCCAGACAGTGCTTCAAACTTGTCATGGTATAATTTTCAAATTATGAGTGTGTCTGAATGAAAGTTGCTCAGATAGGTCAGGTTAAAGCACCTCCAGCAGGCATATCCAGTGCACCGAAACCACACAACTGCAATTGGACAGAGGACTTCAGGATCATTGAGAAGTCTTCCGTATTACAAGCAGCTCTCACTGATAATGTCCTTGATAAATTATTAAGGACTTCCTTAAAATTTGTGTAGTCTGTTATTTTCCATTACTCCTATGAGAAGGCTRTTCCTTTGCTGCTCAGGAATCTTTTGCCCGTAGTCCCTCTTTGTTTATGTCCATTTTTTCCTGTGTGCTAGCATTGTGTGTTTGTTTGAATTGTTTGGGTTTGGCTTTGGTGTTTACATGTTTGGTGTATCTAAGGACAAATTCTCAAACCCTTATTTTGCAAAGCTGGACAAGCCAAGCTCTCTGTTCCTCTTCAGAGAAGCTCTTCCTTCACTCATCCCATCAGCACTTTGTGACTTCTTAGGTCCTGAAGTCTTAGGTTCAGAACTTAAGCATTGAAATGGTTTCCAGCAATGGTTCTTTTCTGTATTGCAATTTCATTTTTAGCCTTTTCTTTATGGGRGGCTTTTGGCATCTCCTCTTGTTTCTGTAGGCTCAAGTGTGATTTTACCATGATGTCTTTGAGTGTTAGATGATTGTGTGGTAAAAATGCTGCTATACTWTTTACATTGTTCCACAATTACCAGTTGTTCAGTGCTATTCTGCATAATTCAGATGTAATGTGAAACATCTTGGCTGTGTAAGTCTGCTGTTTTCCTTAGCCCAGTAAAGATTAATGCTATGCCCTGCCTTTTCTGACCATTTCTTTTAGGGAAGATATTTTCCTCAAACTTCCCACATGAGGGGAAAGACCTAATTTATTTTGGCTTCCTTGCAGGGGCTCAGGAATATCCTCCACTTGTGCTAGGTGTGCACACCCAGCTGGTGATGGGTGATGTGGTGGTGCACTGTGCTTTCTTCCTCCCTTCCTGACTGGTGTGGCTCTTCCTCCAAGTGCTGGAGTGGTGCATTGAGGGCTTCCTCAAGTGTGGATCTGTGGGCYTGGGGAGGAGGATTTTCCCAGAAAAGAACGTTTTTTCCCCAGAATGAGACAAAGCCAGTCATTTTCCACCRCTGAGCTGTTCACATGCAGTAATTTTAAGAACATTTCCTAATCATGAGAAAGGGGAAATGTGCAGTGGGGGAGTTTTGAGTATCGGCTGTCTGCTGTTATGCTGCAGCTCATTCACTGTGGTTATGGGTTCAGCAGATGCTCTGGAGTGGCTGACACCAGCTTCTGAACACCCAGAGCAGGCAGGCCACTGTTTCTTACACAAGCAGCATGGAAGGGAAAACTGGGATTTGCTCCAAAAGAAAAAGGGATGAGAGGGGGCTAAAAAGCTTTGTTTGTAAGAAATAAACTTAACTTTTTAATACCACGCTCTTCACAACAGCAATAATGATTCACCCTTTTCTTCTGCTAAGCTGGGACACTGACTTTCTGTGGCTCATTGGGAATCAGAAAAATTCCAAATTCAGATACTGCTTTTGTCTACTACAGTGCATCAGCAGCCCACTTAAGTGTTGAAGTACGTCTTGTTGATGTTTCTTGTGTTTATGTTTCATTTATGGTTTTTTGCTGTTACTCACTTGAGTGCACCTTAAAGAGGTTTTGCAGAAAAGCCTGAAAAGTTTGACTGGGAAGAGGGTGCCAAGGTAGAAGTATAATTAAGAGAGTTATCCCTGTTTTGAACATTGAATTGTCATCAAGAACCTCAGGAAGCGTTCCTTCCCAATAATATTATTTTAGCAGGCACTGTTAATGTCCAAAAAGCTTCCTGTGAATGCTGCTGAAAGGAAGTKATGGTGTTACACTCTGAATATCTCTAGTTAAGCTGATWATTGGACTGTATTTGAGCTRGAACCATTTTTTTGATGTTCTATCTGGATGACCCAAGGTTAAKAGYAAGTTGTSRCTTAATTATGTGTATCCTTCCTAAAGGAAAAGAGTGCTCAAGTAGACACAATTATGTGAGATTGTTAATGATTTCATGAATTGGTGGTTGATGTTGCAAAGAGGGTATAAGAATGACCCATTAAACAATTAGAGGAAAACACAAGCAGAGTGTCACAGCACAAGGAAGGAAACACTGTGATGCCTGAGGGTGCTTGAGGGTGCTTTTGTTGCTTGGTGGTATTCTTGGCTCCAGGCAAAATAATTTTCACCTGTCATCCTGTTGGTGTCTTTGAGAGTTTCTGTCAACTGCTCTGAAATTCTCATTTGCTCCTTGTTTCACTTTTTACTACCAATTGTATCCATACAACTAGGGTTCAGTAATAAGTTCTCATTTTCTTGGCAGATCTTGACCAAAGGAACTGCAGATTGTGCTCACAGCATTGTTTTTCATTTTTATTGTCTGATTAAAAAGCCTTTCCAGCCAAAGTTCATTTTGTAAGATGCATTGTGCACTAATGCAATCAACTTCCTGTTGCAGGTGCTTATAACCGTATTATAGGCAAAACCTTTCCTGCCATCACAGATGTATTCTTCAATTAACCAAAACAGGTGACTGTTCATTAGAACAGGTGTCAAATACTTTTTTCATTCAATAGTAATAGGTCCTAAGCAGATAATATTCAAAGAAAGTTTATCAAGTATATAAATATGTTTAAAGTGCCAACTTTACTGTGGGATTTATCTATATAGTGATAGATGAAATAACTGACAAAARTCTCTAATTTTTAAATTTAGCTTCACATTTTTCCTCTGATGAGAAAATGTCAGTCCCTAATCTGCAGCAGCTTCCTGGACGCTGTCTCATGTCTTGTGATAGGAAATGGTAGGATGATGATCAGGAGATTTGARGATAAACAACCAACAGTGAATACATTGCTACAAATTATAACACAAGAGTCTCTCATGTTATAGTATGTTCCTCGTAGGTCTCCCTCATATCATTAATATCACTGGATTTTTTTTCCAAATGCTTGTGTTTTTAAAGGATTTTCGTCATGTACCATTAAACAAAAATCCTTTGAGAAGGTATTTCAATGTTCATTTTGTCATAGGAGGAGATTTTTCCRATCAGAAATAGTTCCTTTGGGATAACTTACCTGTTTTTCTCCTTTCCCCACTTTTCCTGAGGATTTTGTAAATATGGGCAAATGGGCAATGCAGATAAAAGGGTTTTTACTTTCCTTGTATAGATTTTTAAATACAGTTTTAACATCTGGGCAGTTTGTTAGCTTTTCTGTTTAAAATTCAGCTTAAAAATTTGGATTCACTTCTGCAGAAGTCATTGGAAAGGTGAACCTCAYGAAGCCATCAAGGTCCTGCACCTGTGTCGGGGCAATACCAAGCACAAATCCAGGCTGAGCAGTGAATGGATTGAGATTAGCCCKGAAGAGAAGGACTTGGGGGAGCTGGTGAATGAGAGGCTGGACATTACCTGGGGCACGGAGTGACAGGATAAGTGGGAATGGGTTCAAACTGACAGAGGGCAGGGTTAGGTTGGATATTAGGGAGAAATTCTTCCTTGTGAGGGTGGTGAGGCCCTGGCATAGGTTGCCCAGAGAAGTTGTGGCTGCCCAGTTTCTGGAAGTTCTCAAGGCCAGGTTGGATGGCCCTTGGAGCAGCCTGGTCTAGTGGAAGGTGCCCCTGCCCATGGCAGGGATTTGGGAGTGGATGATCCTGTGATTCTGTGACAGTGAGGCTGTCCTTCACTGCACTACACTGGAGTCCCTCTTCCTAGAGGCTGTTCATCTATTTTCCACATTGATTGTTTTTTAAAAACAAATTCTGCATGTGACAAGAGAGTATGCTTCAAAATAGTTTTTGTATTTTAGAAATACTCTGTGTTTTGGACAGATAAAAATAACTCTGATTGCAATTGTAAGGCAGCAGTTTGAGTGCACACTTGTGTCTGTGGAGTCCTTTGTGTATAATGGGGTGCAGAACTAACACTCTTTAACTTCAGCATTTTCTTTTTTTTTTTTTTTTTTTTTGCATTACCGTTTTTCTCCCCAGTTGTTATTGGGATGACACTTGATCTACTGTTGGTTTAAAAAAATTTGCTTGTCATGTTTTATGGAAGCAGATGGTGGTTATTTGTAAAACGTGTTTTTTATGGTTTATTGTTTCCAATGAAGAGATGATGACCCCCCTTTGAAAGCATGGGAGGGATCTGAAGGTATCATGCTTTGATAGGAGACTTGTGAGGGAGAGTTCCCAAGTAGGGACACYCTAAAGCTGGTTGTTTCCACTGCTTCTGGTGATACTGTGAGAGGGAAAAGCTTAAGCACAAGTATTACCTTCTGCTTGTGTGGGGTTGTGGTTTTGGGGTCTTGATGGGAGCGTGGTGTATGCATCACTGCACTCATGTGCAGGCTGCTCTGCTCCTGTCTGTGCCTGCTGAGAGACCTTGGCTTTGTCTTTGGGTAAATCCAGGTGCTGTACATAACCAAATGYGTTTTCCAGGGTGTGGCAGTGGTTATGTATACAACGTGATACATGCTGCTTTTTAGCTTCTAGCATTCCCACATAAAAAGTCTTCCTGAAGGCTTAAATGAATTGCTTCTGAAATATTCCAAGTGTGGAAATGTTGTCTGCTTAAGAATAACAATGAGACAAAAGTAAATCATGGTGAAAAGAATAACACCACAAAAAGCTTTGGAGTATATTATATTAATGGGCAATTTAGCTTTAGCAGCAGCTTTGCGCAGATCACTTAAGTTCAGTACATGAAACAAATTTAAATCCCCCGAGTCTTCACTAATTGCACCACAATGAGTAGCTATAGAAACGTTAATGTAAAATGTGATTGTAATACAGCAGTACTACTGAGCTGTGTTTCATACACAAATTGAGATATTTGCATTTATGATTCTCAAAACAACTGCAGCAGGGCCCTTTCTGAAAGAGTGTAATGGTGTTTATATGCAACATCTCTTTGGTCCCCTTGGGATCCGGGCTGCTATGGTTCTCTCTGCAAATTCAGAGATTTTCCTTTTTTTTTTTTTTTTTTTTAAATTCAGGAAGACTGTGGGAGAAGTGCACTCTAAGGTGTTTATTACTGCTACCTTGCTCTTTTGAGCATTCTTACACCATTGCAGCCTGTGGAAGGGACTTGAATAAGAGTGCAGGATCCAATCCTGATTAACTTCTAAAAAATGCTGTGCTGGACAGATACATTTTGACTTATGTATTGATTTGGTCTATATGTATTGATTTGCTTTTCATCTGTTGTGGCATAACTGACAAAAGTCAAAGGAAATGAAAACTGACATCATATCAGTTGCTTGTTTATATAACAAAAAAGAAAAAGCTTTGTGCATACTGTTAGTTGGACTTGAATCACCTCAGGACATCCTTTCCATTCTCTGTTTCATTGTTTCTTTTTGCACATCCAGGATGAGTGAAACAGGGAACAACTGGAATTTATTTTGCTTAGAGGCGGGGAAGACTTTCTGATAGCACTAGCTTACTGCAGTCTTGCATTCCTGTTTAATTCCCTTCTGTCTTAATCACTCTCCACCTCTTCAGTTCCTTCTCCATCTTTCAGATCTCTTGCAGCCTGGTACCAAGTCTGACTGATTCTTCTGTGCAAAATTTGTTCTGACCTGGGTTCCTATGGACTGTGATCAAGTTACTTCTTTATATTTACCCGAGAAAGAATTATTACRTGCATTGTTCTCTGGTGAAAATAGGTGAAGCTTGTTTCCGGCTTTTCCGTTTTTAACAAAGAAAAGCCCCATTTTGTGCTTGTCCCCAGCTGTGTTTGTGGAGATCTTTGGGACTGACAGATGTAATTTCTGCCTTGTTTTGTGCTATAGCAGTGTTTAGTGGTCACGTCCCTGCCGTAAGCCACCGGTGCTGGTGAGTGATCCYTTCCCTTTCCCAAACACTGCTCAGTGCTTCTTGTTTGTGCTAGTGTGAGACAGTCTCCCCTGAGGAGATCTGATGGAATGTACTCTCTGTTCTATGTGGAGCAATCCTGGAGCTTCCACATGGTCTGCAGGCCYTGTTCACTCTGCAGCATCCTCTGATCACCACTCCTCTTGTGTGCTGGAGTGATCTTGCTCCATGAACTGTGGCTGCTCCCTGTGCATCCTGACAATGGGATCTCCATGGATACCTGTCATCTCCAAGGTGTGTCATTGTGAAGGAACTGGATGACAGCTGCTGATTTGACTTGTCTGTRTATGTGGCAGGAAAGATGTGTGCCATACCTGGAATAAAATGTGATTGTACAAGTCCTGCAGGGTTGGCACTGAACATCTCAAGTAGTGCAGTTCAACTTGGTGACCCATAACTGACCCTGGGATATGATCCTTGTAACAATTTTTTGGCGTATTTACCCGTGTTGGATGTAGGTGATCTGCTGCAAATATTAGCTGAGAGCAAACTGGGCTTGTGATATGGGTGATTGGGGTGGTGATGTCAACACCCAGTTTTGCTCCCCAGTGCTGGTTTTATTCAGTGCTATAGATGCAGCCAGTAAAGATGAGGTGTTGCTCTGAGAAAATGAGGAGCTTTTAAGGCTTGATATGTTTTCTCTGAGCTGCTGTCTTGTCCTATGTCCCCATGCCCTGACAGGTTGTGCGGTAGTCAAGAGCTGGATTTGATTTCCAGCTTAATGTCTAGAAGTCTGGGGGACTGTGAGGGGTCACTTATCCTCCCTTAGGTTTCAATTTACCCTGTTCCAAGACAGCTGTAATCATATTGACTGCAGTTTTTACAGTGCTTTCCGATCTACTAAAAGGGGCTGCTGCAAAGGCCTGCAAATAGATGTGACAGCTCAGAGTCTGCAACTAGTAAGTGCAGCCAGGTGGGGAATTTGAGGTTCTTGGGTATGCCACAAAAACCAAGTTACTTGTGTTTGAGGTAAGTGATTACGTTTCCTGCTAGCAAAAAACATTAGGCTTTTTCTGCCTTGCTCTGTTTTGTGGGTTGTGATCATTTGCATGTGACCCTGAAAGCATCACTTGACTCTTGTCTGCTCTTCAGAGGACTTCAGATGCTCTAGTCATCTTCATCTCTTCTTGTCCTGCTCTGTCTCACAATGGCTTTTGGCCTCTGACCTTCTACTGTGATTATCAAATTCGTTACTTAGAAATTATGTTTGTGCAAAGCAATTGACTTTGAATCATATCAATTAGATAGCCCTGAACTTGCAGTGGACTGGATTTGAGATCTGGAGGGAATACCTCTGTCTTCTCAGCTCCTTCATCCTGGTGTTTAAGAACATCATTTGTTTGTCCAATCAGTGTTTTCAAGTGGCAATACAGGCTGGTTCAAAWGGGTCATATCACCATATATAATAARAGGAAGTGGAAAATAGAATGAGGAAGGCTTTTTTTCCATAGAAAAAAAAAGCCTTTGCTTAGCCTTGCTCTTTTTAAAAAGTTCTTGTGACAAAACTCTTGGCAGGAGAGCAGGTGAAGTGAACATCTTTGCAGTGGAGAGCAGAGGGGGTCAAGTGCTGAGATCAAAGGGAAGGAGTGGAGCTGAAATCCTCCCCTGTGGAGGAGCAGGCTGCACCTTTCCATGGCTGRCTGATCAAAGGGAGTGCTGCTTCAGGTGGGTAGGGCAGGAAAAAACCCTTGTCTGTGTTCCTTCTCCCTGGGAAAACCACCAGGCTCATGGGTAGGCTCTTCATGGGGATTCCATTCTCATGCCTTTGGTTATGGGCAGCAGACTGTGAGAAGCTGATGTGCCAGCCTGCATTTTTCTTTCCAAAGTCAGTATTGGAGTGTGCTGATAGAAATGATGGAGCAGCGAGATTGCTTCTTGTCAGCTGATGATCAGAGCCCTGCCCATCTGTGAGGGACCACTGCGCTTTCCTGCTGGGTTTTCTGAATTTGGTGCAGGGAGCTGCTGCTGTGCTTCCCAGCCTTCTGGTCCTGCTGTGTGCCAGGAAGAAATTCCCTCCTCATTCTCTTGCTGTTGAAGTTGCTGCCATGTTGTTGGGGCTGCTGAAGATGTCAATGGGAGATTCAGACCAGTGATGATGAGACAGGTTTGTTTGGCCTTGGGGAAACTTGGRAGCTGATTTGAAACGTGGGCTTCGGTTTTGTGGATGGTTTGTACAGGTTCTGCATGCTGAGAGCATCCTTGAAGCCTAGTGGGAAGCATAGCATAGGGATTYGATTTTGAATCAGGGATCCTGAATACCCTGAGCATATTGTTTAGATGGTTTGACCAGATCRAGCAAAAGCGTTTGACAGTAACTGATGTAATTGTCATTTATTAGACTCCAGGTTTATGAAAAATGCAAAAACCAATACCTGGCAACATTTTTAGAATCATGTTTTGGTGATGCAGCTGAAATGAGTGAGYTCTTGATCACATGGAGGTCAAGAGCAATTCAGTATTCCAGACACYATAACTAAGAATCACAGTCTTCTCTAGGAAACAAAGTTGTCAAACTCCATGTGTGTCTTGTGAACTTTTCTTCAATTCAGCAAAAGTTGTGATAACTTTTTCTTTCCTTTTCACAGCTATGCTGAGTGACAATAACTCTGTGAAGCTAAAAAGTGACCGTTTACCTCCTGTGCAATGGTTTAAGGTGGCTGCACATGAAGATGAGAAGACCAAGCTGGTTTTTAAAAGGTACTCGCAAGTAAGTGTCATTGTCACAGCTACACAGACGACAGTTGTTCTCCCCTCAGCCTGGGCAGTTCCAAAAAAAGKATGCAGAAATCAAGGCATGGGATTGCCACAGATACTCAGTGGAGGGTTAGCCACACAGCTTTTTCTGGGACACTGAAAACACTTTGTGGAGCCTAGGCTAACTTGTTTAGTATCTGTTTTCCCATTCCAAAGTGAGATCCTAGTACTTCACTCACAAGTATTTTCTATCTCTTTTTGTATGCCGATAAGTAACAACGTTGAGACTTTTGTACAGCCTGATAAATTAATGAATTGAAGGCWGGTGGATGTTGAGTGGGTATCCTGGGGAGGTGTTTCCATATAGTTACTTTGTTGTGAAGACTTCTGGAATGCTATGTCAAAAATCTGACTCCATTGTTTATAGCTTGACATCAARTTAGAATTAATAGGTGTGTGCACATGTTGATCCAGGACCATATTTTACACCAAAATATTCACTACATTGATGCCACATGAATTTTAGGTCTGAAAGCTTAAAAACCCTAAAGTCAAACCATTATATYGCCAGGTAGATATGACCTGAATGTAGCAGCCCCAGCTGAGTCTGGGGACAYCTGATAAACTTCTGGAAGAAAATCAGCCTCATTTGTCAGCTGTGAATCCCCTGCTTTCTGCCTGTTGGCTGATCTCCAGGGGTTGCAGCCTAACATGCTAATGAAGCTCTTAGTTCACCTATCAGTGGAAAATGTAATTTCATTAAGATGTGAGAACAGTGCTGCTTTTCCAGTGGTCACCTTGTTTGCAGCCTGTACTGCACACTGAGCGCTAGGATTGCATCTATTAGTTCATATAGCACAAAATTAAAAAAAAAAAAATTGGAAATCTGTATTAACTTAAGGAGTTTCAAGGAGGTTTGGGCACTTAATAACTTGTATATTTTTTAAAGACATTTAAACAAATGACCAGTCTTTAGGAAACAATAGGAAATGAAAATSAGTAATAAAACTCAAACAACATACTTGAGCAACAACCACAACTTTAACCAAATAATGATGTAATTTTCTACAGCTGGGTTTAGACATTAACTAAATCAATTATTTGGACATCAACAGTGGTATTCCTTAGGAATGAGAAATTAGATCAAAAATATAAATAGTCTATGTTTTTCMATTTTAAAGTTGGTTGGACTTTTTCTTTTGCATGTTTTGGGGGTGTAAGTAACTAAGGCTTCTTAGTATAAACCTGAGCATCTATGGTCTGYGTTCTAGCCTGCCAGCAAGTTGAAAGTGTTGTTTCAGTGGTTGCCATTGGCCCAAAATGATGCAATTTGCAGTTTCAGCCTTTTTTTTTAGCTTGCATGGAAATATGTATTCCCATATAGAGTTGCCCTTTAAAGAAGAAAAAAAGAAGGAACTCTTGATTTTGTTATTTGAGGAGAGCTGTTTGACTCACCAGAGATGCATTAAAAGTATATGATGTAGGCATTTTCCTTATCCAGGCATTATATGTGTTCATACCTTCCTGCAGATAACTCTGAAGAGTTATGAAAGACTTGAAGTGAGTAAAGCTGTAGGGTTTTTTTTTTGTTTGTTTTATTTAAATACAAGTATTCACATGAAGTTCAACTCTCTTAAATTTGCTTTAAAATATTGATTAAATAGTTGATTGAACATTGGAATTTGTTGTTGTTGTTGTTGTTGTTTTTCCCTCCTACCCCTCACTGTTCTTTTTGTTTCTAGAATCCTTGCACTGTTTGTGGTTGGAGGGTGCTTCCTTTATATCCTCAAGTTACATTTTGACCCTGAGGAATGTGACAGAACAAAAATGCCGTATGTGGACCTTGATCGTGTGAGGGTTGGTATTTTTTGGCTTTTTTTTCCACTTGGCTTAAAAAAAAAAAGTTATTAATTGACAAGGCAACAGTTGCAGGGCTCTAAAATTAAGAACTAGAATACTGAAATTATCCTGTGAGCAAAAACGTATTTTGCCTAATTTTGTGCCATAGARATTCTGGGTTTTGTTTTTGCAGAGTGACAACAGAAGCATATAGAGAAACTGGGGTTTTAGGGGTAAAATTAGAATTCAACATTTGAAATGGACATGTCATCATACCATTGTGTCAGTGTAGATGACACAGGTGATCAGAGAATGGATGCAAATGAAAAGTAACATATTTAAAAAAAACAAAACAACCCAAACCATCATGTTAAACATTAGGTTTTTTTTTTTTCCTTTTTTCACTTAAGGCAACTTCCCAGTCTACTTTGCCTTGTAGCTGCTCAGATGTTTTTGGAATGGGGCAAATGTCCAGGAGGGTGCACCTACTATTTCATTTCTTCATTTAAGATAGCAGCAGCCTACTTAGCTACTGTTTTGCGTGTGACTTTTAAACAAGTGTAACAGACACCACTGAWGCCTTTGCCACTTATCCTATTTTCACATTATAACAGAACTTACCTGGACTAGAGCTGACATTTCTGTCATTTAATGTCTCAATGCTAAGATGCAACTTTGAGCAGAAACCCTGATTTAAGACAATCTCATCTTGGCATTACTGCATCTTCCCCTACTTCCCATCATCTYCAGTGCATATCTTTCCCTTTTTGAGCCTCTTTGCCTGCCCTTTTTTCTCATTTGACTTACTTATTWTTTTGATAACATATTCTTGATTCTGAAGAACAACCACTTTAAACCAAGCAAACCTAAAGACTCTGTGGGCTGTTGTTTGTTGCCGTGTCATCATTCATTCATTACTCTGCTCTGGTTAGGTAGCAGCTAATTTCAAAGTGTTTGGGGCAATTGTCAAGTGATTTGCCTTGTTTTTTACTGATAGAATGTGCAAATGTCAGCCTTAAAATGAGGCTCTTCCTGATGCACTGACTCTTACCAGCAAAGTACAGCATGAAGTTGCTCAGTCATGCTTTTTCCAGTGTGGTGTTTATGCCCAAACTTGCAGAAATCTTCATAATGGTGGGAGAGGAAGTTCTGTAGGTCTGTCTTGATTTAAAAAAAAAAACCCCAAAAACCAGCAGTAGAACTTCCCTCCTTGTGTCCCCAGACACACACTACTCTTCTTAWTAGTACAAGAGAACTAAATTAGCACTAGATCTGAATCTTGTATTTGTGACCCCTGTGCTTGCTCATATTTTTTTTTTTTTAATTACAGCAGAGGAAAAGCCAGCAGGGTTCACTGGGAAAGATATGATGCAAACAAGATTTTATTTTAACTGATAAAATAATACCTTTGCTGTTTCTCTTTTTGCATCAGATACTAGCTTGACACCACAGATTTCTAAAAATATAAATGTGTAGTGTTTTGTCTTTATTATGAGATGGATCAATGTGTGGTTTTGTCTATCAGTTTACTCTTTTTATGCAATATGGAGCTGTAGTCTCTAATTTTGGTGASTAGTCTTTGAGAGAAGACCCAAAACACCCCCACCTGGCATTCCTTTTAAAGTCTTGTTTTTGCAATATTTATGGAAGAATTGTTGCTTCATTCTGATGAGTGAGTCCAGSTGCTGTTGCACAGAACTTTTACCCAGTGGTTGTGTCTCTGGTGGAATCCTCCCACAGGCAGGACTTGGATCTTGCAGTTGCATTGAACAGATTTCTGTTGAAATCTAGTATGTCTAGATTTTTTTTTTTTTTATTTGGTGTTGCAAATGATAGTACAAACGGCTCATTTTCACTTAGCCCTTTTACTAGCCTAATATATTCTTCAGAAAACCTTGTATCTAGATTTAAGGGATTGAGTGGAGAGGAATTCCTCTGCAGCTTTTCATCTTGCCCTGTGTCTGCAACTGAGGAATTGCTTTAAAATGTGTTGTACTTCCACACTGAAGCTTTCTTTGTAACCCCTGTGTTTGCTAAACTGCTGGTGGGCCACATTCAGAGGCTTTTGCACATTCCTGCAGCTGSCTTTCCTGGCTGAAATCCTCGTGTTTTGTTTCAGAGGGCACAGCAATTTGCCAGYGCTGCGTTGCAAGAGCAGTGCCGACCTTCTTATGCGAAGAAAGAAATGGGGAARTTGTTTGCAGAGAAATACAGCATGGACATATCTCCCTTTGTAAGAAAAAATATAAATGARCATGAAGCTTTATTTAAATATGAACCCCCATTTGGATTTCACAAGTTCTTTGATAAACTTAACGATCTCCTTGAACTTTTGCCTGAGCATGATTTACCAGAAGATTTGAAGTCAAAACACTGTAAACGTTGTGTTGTTGTTGGCAGTGGTGGAATTCTTCATGGATCAGAGCTGGGTCAATTATTGAATCAGTTTGATATTGTTATAAGGTATGTATTTTCCATTTAAAGAGTCCAACTGCTTCATCATTACTTTATGAACCATCATTGTTTTTTTTTTAAGGGGAAAGTATCTCCAGTATTTATGCAACTTATAAGACTGTTTCTGAAAGTGCTTTTGAGAAATTTACTTGGTGGAATTAGAAGTGTTAGGAGCAGAATAAATTGTCATGTTTACAAGACAGGAATTCAGTGTAATTATTTGTGGACTCCAGGTACAAAAATCACATGGGCAGAAACTGAATAAAATTAGTAATAGTAGTTAGACATTATAGACAGGTAGACAATACTGGATTTATCCATTCACATTTTTAAGCTTTCAAATCTTAAACTTCAGGAGTTAAAGACTCACCTCTGCTTTTTTCCCCATGGCTAGTCTGGATGCCTATTTGAAGGATTCTTTTATAACAGCTATTCCAAACACAATAAAAATTAATTGGTGTTTCAGTAAACAGTTTGCTTACACACTTTATAGCACACTTATCTTCCCTTATCTTTATGATGTCAGCAGCTTCTGTGATTGCCCATGATTTCTGAATTACATGCTCTGTATTTGTGCCTTCTGARCATTACGGTTTGACTCTCCTTGTTTTGAACCATGTGAAGTCACAAATTTAATACAAGCATTTTCCCATCTTGTTTTGTAAACTAAGGCTTACTCCTCTTATAAAGGGAAGATATCATTGAGTTAATAGTTCTTATTCAAAGGTGAACAAACTGCTAGCACATGGAGGGCCAGAGGACTTGCATTAGCTGTTTTCTGAAATCAGGGCTGGCAGCATGAAGATGATTTTTCTGTTGATGTACAAGARTTTGAAGGACTTGAGCTGTTCTGCAGATCTCACAGAGGGAGGTGATGCTGTTCTTGTCACAGTGTGCCAGCATCTGAAGTTTTTGGTGAGCTGGAATGATTAAACCCACAGGAATGCATTACACTGCATTGGAGGGATAATTTGAATGATTTTTTTGTGTTGAATACTCAAGTGAATTTGTGTGTGTATGTGTATATATGTATATATATGTATTTTCATATATATGAAAAGAATAGCATGGGCAACTTTCTGAGTGTTTTCTTCCCCTTCCACTTTTAAGCCTCTCTGAGCTGGCACAAGGCARTAGATAGGACAGCATTGCAGAAATTCTAAGTCATTTTACTCTTCAAGCTTTTTTTTTGCCAAAGTTCTGCACTTGTGCCGTTTAATCCAGAAATAGAATTGGATTCCTCCCAAAGATAAGGACTGGAAGAATGAGTGAGGCAAAAAACATGGGGGTTCTGAGAAAACATTGTCGTCTGTTCTGTTAAAAATCTGTGGGCCAAATAAAAAGTTTTTACTTAGTGTCTGATACTTTAATGAGATTGTAACCTGTTTATTTATTACCTCTCCATTGTGGGTTTCTTTCCCCCTAGATTAAATGATGCTCCAGTTCAAGGCTACACGGATCATGTTGGTAACAAAACAACAATACGGATGACTTACCCCGAAGGAGCCCCCCTTTCTGAGCACGAGTATCCTCCTGCGAGCTTGTTTGTGGCTGTTTTGTTTAAAAGTGTTGATTTCAATTGGCTTCAAGCCATAATAAAAAACGAAACCTTGGTATGTAATGTGACAGTCTTAAGTACCTTTATTTTTGTTTGTTTTGTTTTCTAATGCTTAAAGAAGCTAATTGATCTGTTACTTCCTGCTTTATTGTGCTGAGGATCTTACACATAACTTTGTGGGTTTCTTTTACATAACCTTGTGTGTTTTTTTTTAGCTCGGTCTCCTAGTTACAGTTGGACCAGCATTTGTGTTGAAGCCCCATGCTGACAGTAACACTTCTTTTTTGTGCAGATATTGGTGGTTTGCACCAGACTACGTGACATACTGAGTGTTTACTAAAGGAAATTGGTTTCACATTAGGGTTAAGTGACTTGAACAAGTCTGCAGAGCTCAAAATAGAAATGAGATTTCTGAATGCCAGTCTATTTTTTCAGCAGCTAAAGTCTGTAGTGCTACAATGAGCATACGTGGAATTAACATGTAACTGAACATTTTTCTGGGGTTCCTAAATTATGAGGTTGCTTATTTCTCACTAAACATTTAAAGAAGTGCAGAGATTTCTAAGGAATTGATGTAAAGGTTTCGTGTTTCCAGCTAATTTGAACTGGTACTTCTACCTCTTTCAATTTGCAGGTAGATAATTGCAGCAAGTAGAAGTTACTGAGAGAGATTTAGAAGAAKGCCTGTCAAGTAATTTAGCAGTTTGACCTATGCTAGTTTAGATACTCCAAATTCCCTTCTTAGTTCTGTGATTTTTACAATATGAGATCATATGGAAGGTCTGTTTAATCTTGACCACGACTGTCTACTCCTACACTGAAGAGCCAGGAAGATGCTTAAGAGACTGGAACACCTCTACCACGTGGAAAGATTGATAGAGCTGGGAGTRTTTAGCCTGGAGAAGAGAAGGTGTGTGAGGGATCTTACTAATGTACGTAAATGTCTGAGGGGAGGGTGCAAAGAGGATGGAGCCAGGCTCTTCTTGGTGGTGCCCAGTKATAGGACAAGAGGCAGGGGGCACAAACTGAAACTCAGGAAGGTTCTTCAGAACATTAGGAAACACTTTTTTGTTTCTGTGATGGTGTCTGAGCGCTGACACAGGTTGCCCAGGGAGCTTGTTAAATTGAATATCCATGGATATCTTCCTCAAAAGTCAAGATGTAGTCCTGAGCATCTGACTCAAGGTCTCTGCTTGAGCCAGGGGAGATAGACCATGTGATCTCTAGAGGCCCCTTCCAACCTCCAGCTCTGATTCTGTGAACTGCAAACCTACTTCTTTCAAATACTCAGCTGTCAGTTGGCTCAGCTCTCTGTGCAGGCATTGGTACTGAAGTAAACTGATCCAGAGCATGGTCAGGAGAACAGGAGCAMTGCAATCTGTATTTTGTCAGTTCAAGCTGCTGTTCCTTAAAGCCTGTTGTAGCTCTATCAGTTTTGTCATTTGCTTAATGTTGCCTATTTCATGGAAAGACTTGTAGAAGGAATGTGATGTGGTATTTTTTTCTTCAATTAGCAGGCATCTAAGTGACTACAGTGGCATCAGAATCTGGGTCCCTGGGTTTCTGTAAACCCTCTTCTGAAGGATTACATTTATCACTAGGTRGATGCTGTCAAACAATAGCCCTTCWYTTCAAATCTTGGGCACAACTGTTTTAAATCCAGTGCTTGCTCCGGAATGCCTGGTTAATGTTTGTGGGAAACTGCTTCCCTTCCCCATTTCTTTAAAAATTGCTGCCTGCTCCGTTGTGCTGGGGTAGCCTGAAGAACCCATGGGGTGCTGGTGAATATGTTGACTGATTAACATAAAGTGCAGTCAAATATTCAGAATAAACAACTTTTCCCTCTGCTGTCCTCTCTGCAATTCCAGATACTTTGAAGGTTTTTCCTCTCTTAAGTCAGTCATTTAATCTGTRCACTGATATTTCTGAACCACCTTAGCTATAAACTGTTTCCTGAATTTTTCAGGGTTGCTGGTGAATTCTGTAACTTGTGTGCTGCATCTATCTCAGAGTTTCACTTTGAACTATATTTTTTATTTCTCTTAGCCTCTGTGGGTGCGACTCTTCTTTTGGAAGGAGGTTGCTGAGAAAATTCCTTTYGCATCAAAGCAGTTTCGGATTCTGAATCCAGTCATTATCAAAGAAACAGCTTTGGACATTTTACAGTTCCCTGAGCCTCGATCAAAATTCTGGGGTTGGGATAAGGTAAGAGGTTTCCTTTTAACAAAAGGAGACAGTAAAATACAAGGTAAATAAAATAAGAAACTGAAAAATATTTTGTGCTTTTTACTTTCTCTATGCAGTTTCAGAGCTGGTCTCAGGTAATAGGGAAATCAATGTGCTCTCAAAAGACTTGTGTTTTCTTTTGCAAAATCAAAGTCAGATTTCAGAACACCTTTTTAGATGAGGTATTTTGCCTGTGCTTCCTGACATGAAATGGCATTCAGATGCAGCGAAGCATCAACTCATTCCAGTGTTTAAAAACATGCGTTTGATGTATGTTAAGCCTGTTAGGAATGGCCCTGTTAAGCCAAACCAGCCATCAGCTGTAGACAGATGTGTTTCCAGSTGCAGGAAAAGCAGAGGGAGTCTGGAAACCAGACCAGTGTAAAGCAGCCTTGCAGCTGTTGGAATTGCTGTGTCTGCCACATTATGCTCAGTAGCAGTGATGGGCATTTCCTCCTTCCATGCCCTTTGCTCCAGCAGTGGGACAGAGTGATGAATTGCCTGSTTTAATTATACACTGCATTTTTATTATTTAATTACCTGTTGGAGAAATTGGATGTCACTATTCTCTTGARCTACAAAAAGTACATACTAACCACCAATTTTTTTTACATTTTGTAAGAAAAAGTACTTAAGATTATTGCACAAATATTTGAAGGATCCTCTCACATTTATTTATCAGTATAACATAACATACTTAGCTTGGTATCTTAATTGTACTGTAGTATATTTACTTCTTTCACAAGTTGTTTGWTAAAAAGTCATATTGTGAAGAGTACTTTTAGAGAGCCTGTTGTTGCTCAAGACTGAAATAAGTGTGCATCAAGAAATGTCAAGTTTAACTTYGTGTCAGGGGTTGTTTGACTGTTTGGAGTGAAGGTTCACTTGCAGTTTAACTACACAGTGATAGGGCATCTTGCCTTCAGAGAAAAAAAATTAGTGCTGACAGCCAAAAGCCTCATTGAAGACCTACTTAAGTTGTATTGGTATTTTGCCCTGGAGTTTTTAGTTTTACTTGATCATTGAATTGATTTTTATTTGGAGTTTTAGTTGATTTCAGTTTTGAATGAGGAGAGGGAATAGACAAAGCTGTTAAATTATGTGAAGTGTTTACAGACCTGGTAAAGGACAATGTATTTGAACTGAGCAAATTTCACTTTTCTCCCTTTTTAGAATGTACCTACAATTGGGGTCACAGCAGTTGTTCTGGCCACACATTTATGTGATGAAGTGAGCTTAGCAGGATTTGGATATGACCTGGATCAGCCCAGCACACCTTTGCACTATTACAACAACCTCTGCATGGCTGCCATGAAAGAACAAACTATGCACAACGTGACAAGTGAAACAAAATTCCTTCAAAAACTGATCAAAGAAAAGGTTGTCAAAGACCTCACTGGRGGGATACACTGTGAATTCTGCAGCAAAGACAGCTAGTGACTGATGTGCAGCATGGRTAGATTTATTCAACTCCCAGAGGTTCAGCAAGATC
This sequence comes from Malurus melanocephalus, assembly GCF_030028575.1. Lineage (NCBI taxonomy): Eukaryota > Metazoa > Chordata > Aves > Passeriformes > Maluridae > Malurus > Malurus melanocephalus. The sequence goes on from NW_026623621.1 coordinate 75,551, forward strand.
AACTCTTTCCCTATCTTTAGTTCCTTAAAGTGTACATAAAATAGACGTGGAATCCCTGCTGACTTTTTTAATATTCCATTCAAGTTGTCAGACTTTTAAATTAATTTTCATGCCAGATTTTACTTTGCACATTTCTGTGAATAGCTATGTAAATATGACTTGGAGTTGAAAGACATCCATTTAAAGTATTTAATGTTTTAAGTTGTCTGAATAAAAGCAGGTTATTTTTTTTTCAGATGTATATGGAACCCACGTGGCTGGCCTGAATTGTCTAACACTATACAAGAGTTATTTCCCACTTATTTACTGTCTTTGTTGATCCAGGTCTTGGTGTCTTGACTCCTTTTCATGAAAAGAAAGGCAAATGCTTCTCAAGTCTTACATGTCTTGAACTTGAGCATTGCATTTCCCCCTCAGATATTTACATTCTTTTGGTTTTGTGTTAATACATTATTTTTGGAGGTGAAGGAGAAATGTACGAGTTGAAGGAAAAGGACCTGTTGTGGCAACAGAGTAGTAACTATTTTCATGATGGATGTTAAAATCATTGCTGTATTAATGTATTGGGTTAGAATCCTGCTTTGTGAAGCGTGGTTGGGCCCAGGGCACTCCAGAGGGGGATTTAGCCAGGAGRAGGCTTGAACCCAAACCAGGTCCTTTGTCATTTCCACTCCTGAAGACCCATCTCAATGTTTCTAACTAGATGATTTGCAGCAGAGTTCAACTACCCCAATTAAAGAAGTGGCATTAATACAAAATATGCCCCTTTAAATTTATTTTTTGAGTGACTTAAGAATTGCTGGTTCTATAAAATACTAGTTTGTATGAATCATGTAGCAATCTATGACAAAGTTACAGTTTTCACTGGTTAGCTTGATGATCCTTAAGTAATTAATTATAGATATTGTCACCTTTATCATTTGCAATGCTGATAACCCTTGTGAAGTCCATATGGACCTTTTCATTGGAGAGGTAAAGTTGTTGCTTTTTCTCCAGGTCATTGGATGAGTGTGTAAGTTAAGAAGAAAATCACTTTAAAAAAGTAGTATAATCTAGTAACAAGCTAGATAACTACTGAAAACAGCATATTTTAAAAAAACAAAAAGAGAAAAGAAAGCTATAGATGTAAGTTCTTGGGAGTGGAAATCAGTTCACTGCAAAGACACTGTGCAAATCTGTAAGCAAGTTTTTATGTTAATTTTAATTTTGTTATTAGTAGAGTATCAGGTATGACTGTTTGCACTGAGGAGTGGTGTTAATCTACAGTATGTGAAAAGCTTTCTTTGGATCTGAAAGCTTGTTAGCAAATTGATCAAAGGTTGGCCTAGAAATGTCATTCATAGTCATGGACTCTTCACATGGTCAATGTTCYCACTTGTTTTTTTTTGTTATGGACAAAGATATGAATGTAGTTGTAGTTCCAGATTTTCAAAATACTCATGTGGAAATGCCAGATTAGTGTGGCTGTGTTTTGGTTTTTTATTCTGTGGAGAGAAGTTCTAATGAATGATGATGCTAGAATGCAGGAGCAGCAGTCTGATGCTCACTGTTTTATACTAAGAAGCCATAAAAGGACATCAGATCATAAAACATATCTGAATAAAGTTGTGATCCTTATCTTTAGTAAGTCCCACATACCTACACATCCTTGAAAGTCAGTTGTGGGTAGTGAACAGATTTGAAAATTAAAAATTCTTGTCTCTGGCACTGTCTGTGTTCATAGCAATAATATTGATCTARCCTCCTCCTCCATGAAAAGCATAATTTTTATACTAGCAATAAATTTCTAGTATGRTTTTTTTTTTGTAAGTCTATTATATTATTTAATTTAAAGATATTTCATGTGTGAAGAGTTTTATACAAATAGTCTTTTAGTTAATATATTGAAATGTGGTAACTATTTTCTCCTGGTATTTAAACTGGAAGCAGAACACCTTAGTTTCAATTARTAATAATGAAATTTTGGAAGATTTCAGAACGCCTGTGTTGAGGGAATGTCCTGAATACACCCGAAGTCTGTGTTTCTGAGCACCTGGTCCCTCACCGGTTTGTTTTATTCAGCAACTTAAAAATAATCAGTTGATTAATGTAAATGCCAATAGCTTTTTGGAGATGCTGTATGTACTGTCAAATTCTCAAATTATGTTGATGTAGAATCAGATTTCCTACCTGGTTTATGGCTTGTGATAAAACCTTGTTCCCCATGGTAATCTGTGCAAACTTGACACTCCATTAAATGACAGCAAAAAGCAATAAACTGATGAAACCACTTCTTATTTATGTGTTTCTTGCTCAGTTTGTCATTTGTTCTCCCTCCTTTATTAAGGATTTTGTATGTCCTGCTGATCCAGTGGAAAGTCTTGATGCAAATCCCAGGCACCCAAGAACAGTAGAGGTAGTAGCTGGTAACTTTTTCTCTGTTCATTTATGCCATTTAAATACCTGTCAGTGGGATTATCTGTCTGGTGCTTGGAAGAGAAAATACCTCTCAGCACTTCCAGGATTTTGAACTTAACGTGGATGAGAATATTTTGGATTGGGTTATAGCATTGGCCTTAACATTAGGGGTGTATCTCCTTCAATGCTGTTAACAGACTGCAGCTTCTGGTCTGTGCCTCAGCCTTGCTGGAAGCGAGATAAGAACAAAGCTCTGTGTGTTCTGTTGCTCTATCACAGATTTATGCTTTGCAAAGGATCTGCATCGTCCTTTGTAAAAAGGCCTTAATGGTGTTTGGTTAAAAAGTCTCCAAAAAAGTTTAGGACCTGTGATAAAGCCGTTGTGTTCCACATCACATTCTTTGTAACTCCCTTCACAGCATCTTTCACAATCCGGGATGTGCCTGATCTATTCTGGTGCTGATTTTTTTTCTGGGTTCCTGTGCAGGAAGTTGCTCAAGGAGACAGACGGAGCTGCTTGGCTGTGGAGTGGGGAAGTGCCAAAAARGGTGGCTGCGGTCTGTCCCTGGTTGGAATCGAAACTGGATACTGAGTTCATAGGAACTGCTGATAAGGAACTGARGAGCAGTCAGGCTCTCCAGTGCACGGTTGTGTGTTGATGGCTCCAGTGCTTGTGCTGCAGTTGGAATTCCAGCAGGARAGGGGAGGGCACCGGGGGAGGTGGCTGTGTTAGCACCAGTGGGATTCCTTTGCCTGTGCCAAGGGAGGGTGAAGGAAGAGCACCTGTTAAGGACAGCTCAGATGTGATGCTGTGGCTTCCTTCCTCCGGCCTGTCAGCAGCAAGGTTTATAAAAGTGCTTGATTTTAGCAGCTTAGGAAAAGGTTCTTCCCCCAGAGGGTGTTTGGGCACTGAACAGGCTCCCCAGGGCAGTGGGCACAGCCCCAGCCTGACAGAGCTCCAGGAGTGTTTGGACAATGCTCTCAGGCACAGGGTGTGACTCTTGGGGATGGTGCTGTGCAGGGCCAGGGGTTGGATTGCATGATCCTTGTGGGTCCCTTCCAACTGAGGATATTCTGTGATTCTGTGAAATGTAGGTASATCCTGGTCAAAAGAGCTTGGAGCCATTCTGCACCAGCCTTGTCCCAGATCTCCTGGGGTGCTGGAAGATAAACAACCCACTCCTAGAGTCCCTAAAGTGCTTAGTCACACTGTGCCTAATGCCTTGTGTCTCTAATTGTCCTTTTGAGCTACACAAACAGTGCTTTTCTTGCCTGCTTTCTGTCAAGCTGGAGTACAAACTGTCGCATGTGACTGTCTCAAGGATGTGACAGCATCAGTGGCTGCTCTCATGGTCAAGGTAGGAGACAGGTGTTAAATCAACTCTGCTATGACTACTCCTGTGGTTTATATGGATGTGAAAAGCCAGGAATTGACAGAATTGAGTTTTCAGGTGGGGGAATGGAGAGGCAGGGCCCATAAATTTTCTTATTCTCTTCAGTTACCTGCTTGTTCCGGCAGATTTACCCTTTTCTCCGTGTCCAAGCACTTGTGCATCACCTCATTGTGGTTTCACAAAAATCCCCAAACACACCTGTGACTGAATCTTGACTGAAATTCTGATGTCTGTCAACACTTGTATTTTCCAACCTGTAAACTGGAATTAGAGCTGTTCATGCCTGGAGGGTTGAGCAGGGCTGAACATACATAGTTTACCTCCCTTTGGGGTCATCTGCCTGGTCATTTGTTTTCACAGCCTCCCTCTCCTGTGCTCAGGCCAAAACCAACTTCTTCCCAAGTTCCTGCATGTGCCAGAAAGGAGAACAAAGCCTYCTTGTTCAGTGCAGCCTCTCCTGCTCCCTCCTCGTGGGCAGCGAGGAGCCCTGACCTCTGGAAAGGGGCACTTCTGGAGCTGCTTGCTGGAAGGGGCTGCCAAGGCTCAGATAGAATGTGGTGGACCAGCTGGAATCATCCCTCTAACAAAGGAAAAATAGAAATCCAAGCAGCCCCAGCAGGGGTGAGCATCACATGCTTCTCTCTCAGTGATCTTTGTGTTCCTGCTGTGTAGCTAAAATAATCATTCCGTTGTTCAAGGAAGTCTTATGCTCCAGCTTGGGAAGCAAAAACAATGCTCTTTGGAAATTTCCCTCCTTTTCCAGCCTTTTTCTACCTGATCTGAATTAWAAAACTCCAAACAAAACCATTTTGCAGAATCTGGAGTTGCTTGCCCACCACCTTTAGCTGAGTTAAGGATGAGGAGACGTGAGGACCTGGTGGAGCAGACAGAGATGCTGCGAAGAAGTTTTAACTCTGTAAAAGCTGGATTGCTACTCATTGGTGTTTTTCTTTGCATCCCTTTTGTTTCTACTTCCTTTATTGGTGGCCATCAATATATTTTGGGGTTTTAATGCTATTTTACTCTTTTCTCTGCCCCTCCTGTGTGTCAGTCTCTCGGGCTTCTTCTCAGCTGGAGAATTTCAGGTAGAAATGGTTTGTGCTCAAGTGCTACAGCATTGGCTGCTGAATCAAGTGTCTGCAGCAGAAAAAAAAGTGAGAAAAGGACTTGGGGAAACAAGGGTTATGGTGGGGAGGAGGTTTGGGATAAGAAGGTGTGGAGAAGCAAGTGGTAGGCTGGAGAAGACAGGAATAGTCACAGTTTTGATCATCTGAGTGCAGCCTTAGGAATGTTTGCAGCAGGACTGTAGCTGCCAGGATCAGCCCTCCATGTCACTGTGTGCCTGGACCTCTCATGCTGCTCTAACATAAATGACCACAAAATATCTCAACAAAAATCTCTGGCCCACTTATCCTTTCCACTGAGGAGATGAGAAGCTCTTGAAAAGCAGCTGGTGTAACTTTTCAGGCCTTGGTGTTGCAGGACGTGGGTCCTGGGCAGTTTTAAAACCGCTTTGTGCTGCTCTGTCCAGGAAAGAAGTGTACAGGATACCATTCTTCACATCATGCCTTCTTAGTGCAAAATCTTGACAAAGAAAGAGTTGGTTTGTTCCATCAGTTAAGTACCAAGATTACCATGAGCATTTTTGGTTTTATGGCTGGATAGAGAGGTCTGGGTTATTTTTAAGCAAGTYCTTTCCTATTTGTAGACACAGCTAATTGGGTCAGATCATGGCTTAGCTCAAAACCCCAAGGAGTTTTCCTCTGCATGGTCATGAGACTCTGAGCCCTGTCACCACTTCTGCTGCCTGGTTTTGTCAGGCTTGATTTCTAAGCCTGTTCTGTGACCCACCTAGCACCTAACCCGTGCTCCCAGCTCTTGGGAAGATTTAGACTGGTTTGTGCTTGGCAAGGGACAGAGGTGCAGACACCCAGTAGCTCTCAGGTATCTTGGTCCAGCTCTCAGACCATCAATGGACACTTTGTCTCAGAGGAAGGAGAATTTAGAAATAATATCAATACAGGTTTTGCTTTGTTCATGCCTACACAGATGAAAGGAATTGAATTTGAATTTGTAGCTCTGAAGCCTGGTGGGACACTTGGTGGATGGCTTGGGCTGGAACCTCCTGCTACAGCGAGATATCCCCAGCCATTCCTTCTAAACAGCTCAGGCTGCGTTAGAAATGTCAATGACTTTAAATTCCTGGAATCAAAAAAGCTATCCCCCTGCCTAACAACGACTCGGGGGCTCGCAGGCAAGAGATGCTGAACTTCATAATTGTGGTATGAAAGCAGATGAGGTGAAATGTCCATGAAAGGAGGGGTTCCCCGTGATCGGGAAATGCTTCCAGCTGAAGTTCTGGGAGGATTTTCCGTGTGCGGAGGGACCGGGAGCGAGGAGCGGGCGCGCAGCCCCATCTAGTGCCGTGCCGGGATGCGCGCAGGATGTGCTGGGGTTCCCGAGCTGCGATGCTCCGGTCCGAGGGATCAAAACGGGAAAAATCCTTAACCCCGAACGCAAAACGTGCAGGCTGGGTGCTGGAATGCAAGCCTGAAGTGCAGGGCATGGGAATGAGCCGCTTTGCTTGCTGAGTGGAGTTCAGGATAAAGGGTTTATCCCGGGTACAGTTTGGTGGAACGGAGCAGTCTCCAGCTCTAGAGGGAGCGTTTCTACTCGTGTTGTTGGTTGCTCTATTTTTCGGAGAGCTGTGCTCATGCACGGAGCTCTGTTCAGCCTGACTCAATCCTCCGTGCCTCCAGAGAAACTTGGAGGGCAACAAAAATGCCGAGATCTCCGAAAATATGGCTGGCAAGGATCCTTGAGCAAGCAGAGACCAATTAGTCCAGAGGAGATGCTGCAAAGGGTCAACAGCAGAGAGACCGATTAGTTTCTTCCCTCTGCATCCATCATTCTGGGGAAAGGATGAGAAGTAACGGGCATAAACAGCATCCTGGGAGGTTTAGGYTCAATAAAGGGATTTTTCTAACATGAGATTAGGGAAGCATTAGTGTGAATTGTGCTGGGAGGCCTTCCAGCGCTGGAAAGTTTGAAGAGGGTGTTGGATAAGCTCCAGCCAGGACTGTTTGAGCTGCAGCTGATCCCACCGTGGGCAGGGGATGGATTTAGCTGTCCTGGGGGAGGAAGGGAGTGCTCTTTCCAGCCTCTCTCTTTGCCCTTTTGATTTGATGATGCTGGGGTTGTGGTTACTCACCCTTGCTCCTGAGGCATTTTTGGCTCATTTTTTCTCATGAAAAAGTCATAGAATTGTGAATGGACTCTGCATCAAAAGCTGATGCTGGGATAGAGGGGAGGGAATGCAAGTCCTTGATTCAGAAGGAGCTGCGAGTCTAACCCCACCATGGCTGAAATTAGAGCATCTCCTGGACAGATTTAAWATGTACAATCCTGGAAAAAGCCTCTTAACAACATGTAGAGGTTGTTATTTAGTTGGAAATGCATCTTCAGGCATGTTTGAGCACTGGGGCTAGAACTCGCCTCTCTTATTGAGTGGTGATTGGGATTGTCAGCTTRGGAGAGGAAGTCTGGGGACAAAAGAGGCTCCCCACTGTGCAGAAATAAAGAGAAGGCTCAAAAATGGCAGGAAACCTGTTCTCTGCACTTCCATTTAGTTTTGTCTCTCCTCCTGTGAAAATAATGTGTGAAATCTGGAGAAGCCKGTTGGAGCCAAAGGATGTAATCGACCCTGACACTGTAAAACACTTCCCTGTGAAATCCTGCCTGCAGCCTGTCCAGGGAGGATTTGCTCCGTGCCTCATTGCACTCTCAGCTGGCATTTTGCTTCAGMTGCTCCTCGCACCTGCAGCAGCGGTGGTGGCAGTGGGAGGAGCTGCCATGTGGAACCCGCAGCACAGATGGGATGGGGTGGCACAGGGGGGGTGATTCTGTCACAATCTGCACATCGAGAAGCCACCCAAATGAGGGGAGGGCTGGGGTCTTTGCAGGCACAAGCTTGCACCGCTGGAAGCTGCACTGATTGATGCCCCAGCAGGGTGTGAGCTCACCCATCAATATCCACTGCAGCTGCTTCTGCCACGTCTGGGGAATCTCTTCCTTGTGTTTGAGCAGCCTCTGCTTTGTTTCTACTCCAAGTTTTCTGATCATYGTATCAGTGAAGAGGGAAAGAGAARTAAAACACAACTGGTTAAGACAKGGCCTGGGAAACTCAAGCATTTTTCCCAAGCTCTGCTTATCTCTGACCCTCAGCCCAATTCTTGACTGTAAAGGGATTGCATGCATACCACTCCTGCTCTTGTTTTGGGATATACTTGCAAGCATGACTTRTTCTTGGCCCCTTAGCTGGTCTTGTGAGCCTGTTCTGACTCTTATTAGGGGATGTAGCCAGTCCCTGATCCAGCCCATGTGACAGTGAAGCCTCTCCTCCCCCATTCTGGCCTGGTTTGCTGGCTGCTGGTGATGGCTGCAGTGGGTTAAAGCAATGCAATGACGTCTTTTGGGCCCCTGCTCCAGCTGACTTTGCTTGGAGGTCTCATCCTTTTTAACCCTAAACTGAATCCTGAGCATGTGTGGGCCAGACAGGGCTTTCTGTCCAAACAGCATTTCCCAGATCAGAGCTTTGCTGTCATTTCCCTCTGCTGTCCACAAAAGACAGAGTTGCCATAAAACGATCACACCTGGTAGTACAACTTCCTGATGTATCCGTGAAGAGATCCTGATGTTCCAGCCAGCAACTGGCAATCATCAACGTGCAGAGATCCAAATGAAATACATTCCTGTGCAGCTTTCAATCCTTTGACAGAGATATTTCCCAGCGTAAAGCTGCCATGAAAAGTGTAAGCCAGAAACATATMATTTCTCAACCAGTGGTGCTAGGAACAGGGCTGCAAAATCCAGGAACGAAGCAAATGCACCTGGAGTGATTTGATTATGGTTGTCACTTTTTTTCCCATCTGTACTGGCTGTTAGGCAAGAACTGAATGATGCTCAATTCATCATCTCATAAAAGGGCAGTGGGGAAGAAAAGAATAGGAACATCACAGGGGTGTGTAACGTTCTGTCCATGGCACAGTTACCCCAGCAGCTGAGACACCAAGCCTGCAGTCACCCCTTGTGTTAGCAGCTGCCTGGAAAGAGGGGGGACAAGCCTGAGTGTTCCTACACAGAAACAAGGAGGAAACTGAGTGTTGAGGCCCTTCCTCCTGCTCATGTGTGCAGACATCGCTCTGGGAAGACTCGCAGATCCAGCATTGGGTTCCCATAGTGGAATAATGAAACACCTCCAACCTTTGGAGAACACTAGGGGAAGTTTTAAACTTGTGCATCTTTTAGCAGGTCAATTTTTTTGTGTGTGTGTTTTGTTTTGTTTTTCAGGTTTTTTATTTTATAATGTCTGTGATCCCAGGTTGAGTTGGGACCCTTGGTTTGGGCTCCAATTCTAGCATGAGAGCAGTTTGCTTTTTGCTGATGTGCTGCAGGCAGGGCAGGGCAGAGGGGATGTGGCTGCCCCTCAGCATGTTGCCTTTGCTGTAGCCTGCACCTGGCTTTCACTTTGTCCTTGAACAAGTCATTGGCCAGTTAAATGACAAGTATTCCTTTCTTTTTTTCATTAGGTTTACTGAAGAAATAAAGATTATGTACTSAGACCTCTGCCTGCTCCTCCCTCAACTAGCTCATGGCCAATTTTAAATAAACTTTACATATGGGGAGAGTTGTTAAAGGTATTACAAGTTCATAAACAATGTAAAAATCTCTGCCTGGGTMGGGGAGAAATAAAGGTAAGTAATTTCCCACCCAGTTTCAGCCAGCCAGCTCTGGCTGCAATACTTGGTGAGAATCCAGGCTTGCTTGATTCTGCCGCTCACAGACCTTCTAACTTTGGCTCTTGCAGGTGCAGTTTTAGGAGTGAGTTTAGAGTTAAAAAAGCATTATCCATGTTTTTTTTTTTAAATTTATTTTATTTTCTAGCAAAAAGGATGCATGAAGTTTCAACAGTGACAGAGAGTCTTTGCAGGCAGGAGTTACATCCTCACTGGATGGAATGGATGGATTTGATGGCTTCCTTTGCAGCAAYGAGCAGGGAATCATTTTAGGGTTAGGAGACACAAGCCAGCCTCATCTCTAGGCTGAGCTGGAAGGGAATGGAAGGATCAGCAGAAGGGGGTGTATGCTCACCAATGCTCTCATTGCTGTGCTTATCCTACTTGTGCTGCTTCTCCTCCAAAGCCCTTCCTGAAGGGAAATCCTATGGACAGTCACGCTCTCCTTCGAGTACCTCCCTTGCCAGTGGCTTTGCTTTTCTTCCAACAGACAAAGCTTGGTGGGCATAAATCAAAATGGACAAGTGGAGTGTACAAATGAGGCTAATTCATTGTGTGTATCGGGGGAATATCAGAAAGTCCTTTGCAGCAGCCAGGAGGTTCCAGGTTTGGCTACATAACTGTAGTACATAAATGTTGCTGGGGTAGCTCTGGTTCTTTTTCCCCCAAGAGAGAGGAAACCTTTTTCTCTGTCTCATTTGCTGCTCCTACTGATGCCAGATTTCCCTGTGAATTCATTTCTTTTCCTTCAMACCCTCAGATAGACTTTCCACTGATTGCTGCCCAACTTTGTGGCCTTTAGATCCTGGAGCTCCGCTCTGAAAACGGCTCCTTCTGGATGAAAAGGAGGGGTGAGGAGCTAAAAAGCAGTGGATTTCACTTTTTTATCAGTCACAGTGCTTCCCAGGCTGTGTGGTTAGAGAAGTGAAGAGCTTAGGAAAAAGCCAGGCTGAGGACGTGGCCTCATCATCAAGGATTTCCTTTTTGAGATGAGCTGTTGCTCTGCTCTCCAAAGCAAGGATCTCCCACTGTTTTATGTGATTGTGTTGCATTTTTTTTATGTCACACACCTCATTCAAGGGGCATCTGCACAGAGTTTTCTCATGGAAAGTGCAATCATTTTCTGGAACGTGTTGCTGTGGACTATTGCTGAATCCAGGCACTTAGAGAAATTCAGAGGGAGGTTGGATATTTGTACAGATCATGACACTATCCTGGACCCCTGAGGGATTATGCTGATGGGTTTTGGAGCAGATCTGAATAGTGCTTTTAGGCCTTAGCTGTTTTCTTGTGCTTAGAGCTTAGGAGGGGAACCTCATGTTCAGGAGGCTGCAGTCCTTTCCCAGCAGAGCTTGTGTTGGGTATGAATCACCATCCATCCATCCATCCATCCATCCATCCATCCATCCATCCATCCATCCATCCATCCATCCATCCATCCATCCATCCATCCATCTGATGGTCAGTCCCCACCAATCCCACACACATCAGTGGGTGCTGTGCAGTGAGTGCTGGTGGCTGCAGCTTCGGGGGCTCCCAGTGACCCATGTGAAGGTGGCCAGGCTTAAGAGAGCAAACCAGAACTAATCTGTTGTTTTCCTTTTTTCTGTTTTCCAGATTTATACCTGATTTTTTTTTTTTTTTATTTCTGCCCATTCCCCAAAAGAGGACGGGTGATGATGGTGGTGTGTTCCTCTGCTCCGAATACCATTTACCTAATTTTTATTTTCGTACCAGCTGTCTTACTTGTGTATTGAGGGAATACTCTGCCTTTATGCAGCCCCATGTGTTTGTCTTTACCTCCCTCAGGCAACTTTTGTTTACCAGGATGCCTCCTAAGTGCACCCACACCATCTCTGTCTGCCTTTTTGGTAATCACAGCACTGAAACATATATATGTGAAATTGTGTCTGACTGTGTCATCAGTGCTAGAAAGCGCTCGCATGCCCTTGCTATGCTGTTCAAGTAAGCTTAGACTGTGATTCAATAGAATTTATTCCTAATTTTACCCTGGTCAGTGTGTTTATAATTTATGGATGCCATAGGCGTCTGCATGATCTGAGCAGGCTTTTGTGTGTGGGTGCGTCGGCATCGCCGCTTCTCCCGCTGCTTCGGTTTGGGTTTCATCCTCTCTGAGCGGTGCGAGAGGGACCCAAAGCCWGCTTGGAAGGCGGAGTAGATTTTCATCCTCCCCTGTTCACAGGTTTTTATGTCCCCCTGTGTGACCACGCCGGACAGCGGGAGCCGCCGCGCTCCCCGGCAGAGGGCAGTGCCAGACAGACAGACGGACGGACGGACGGACGGACGGATGGGTGGATGGATGCACAAGCTACTCCAGGTGCTGTCCCGCTCTCCTCCGGGGCTCTTCAGCCGGGATCGCGGGCCGGGGCTCGGGCTCTCTCTCTCGTTTCCCCGGCTGACGGCAGCGCCTCCAACCCATAAAACCTGAGCTTGGAGTGGGTCTTTGTTAGGATGGGAAGAGTTTAAAGAAATCCCTGCACAATGCTAATCCTTGCTCAATTTGTAGGGGGRATTCGTCTTTTTGGCATAATTTATTTTGAACGAGTGTTTCAGTGTGGGTTGGGGGAGAACAGCTGAAATCCCATATTCTGGCCATAGATTTTTACCCGAGCAAGTACACTGAGAGCAGATTGCAGACTGAARCCTTAGAGGWGATGCCAGGAGAAAACTGCCACMCTAACATATGCATAAATGTAATAAYCTGTATTTTTTCCTTYGACTAAGTACCTYCTCCCTTTTAGATTCCCTGCTCACAGACTCTGTGCCTCGAAGCATTTCACTCAGACACCACCATGCACAAACAAAACCTGTGTGTTTTGCTCAGCAGCCCACTGATCAGTGAAACTTGAAGCAGGAGAAATAAAACATTCAGTATTAACCTATTTAAAATTCCAGGAGGGTCTTTCTGCAAACTGTCTGATTCCCAGTTTGCCCCAAATAGCACAGTATCCTCCTTATACTGCGGATGCTCTTGTGAGGTCTCAAAAAGACATGCAGCTCCAGGCCTGGTTAGCATTTAGATGGGAGACCTCCAAGAGCTTTGGCTGGTTGAGAAACAAGTATTGGAGTTTCAGTAAGTGGCATTTTCCTGTCCTGAGTCATTGTTGAACACACGCCCGTTCCAGCAGCAGAAGATCTCATTCTTCAGTGCTGTCATTCTGGCACCCAAGAGCTCTCCAGAGCTAAAGCCCGTCTTGTCAACACCAGATGCACTGAGATGCTCTGGGTGTTTTCTAGAGAGGAGAGACASATGTGCAGGACATGGTCCTGGCACCCATCACCGTGTTCAGCCATAGATAGGGCCTTGGAATTCCAGTATTGAGCAAAAATGGTGTTTTTAATACAGCAAGGGTCTGGTTAGGGGATCCTGGAGGAAGGAGGTTTTGAAGGAGGGGTTCAGATCTCCCTGTGCTTCTCCTTTTTTTTTTTTGTAGCATCAAGCTGACAGCAGCTGATCCTGAGCCTCCTCTCCAAGGGTTGCTAACAGCAGCCTCATTTCTCTCTCTCACAGTGCCTGTTTCTCTTACACATACATCATTTGCTGAAAAGCAGAACATCTGTCCAGTCTCTGCTCCCTCCAGACTCTTCCAGGTGGGAATCATTACTGCTGCTTTACACCTGGTGATCCAGAGCAGAAGATGGAGAAGATGAGGATGTTCTCTTCAAACAGGAGCCGGACAAACTGCACCTGGAGAGTTTCTTTGCTGGAATGAGCTGGATGTCTGGAGGGAGTCAAGCTCCACAAACAAAGGGATTCATCTCAGTGAGACAAGAGAAAGTTTTATTTGCCAGAAGTTTATTGAATGGAATCWTTCCAGCGACACCCTGAAGGTCACKAGAAGCTTCACACAAATTCAAAACTGAGCAGGGGAATGGTTATTATCTTCCCTGCATGGATTTTTCTTTTCCTGTGGTCCTGTGCCATCCTACAGGCTTAAAACTCCAAGATATCTGTGTGATGGCTCTGGGTGGGGTGACACTGGAGCTGGGTACTTTTCTCTGAAATACGTAAGGGAGAGGGAGAGGGAGAGGAGGAGAGGGTGATTCCTGCACTTCCTACAGGTCTGGGGACAGCCTGGCCTCCGTGGTTTGGTCTTAACTGCTCTGCACTCCAAAATTGTGCATTGGCAGGAATTTCACTCCCCAGTGTGTTCACCTGCAGAGGCTTCCCACTGTTGGGGATTTACCTGGTGATTGCTGGTGCTTCTGAGGGGGTATTTTTTCAGATTGTTTCCATGGGCTGCTTGCAGGGTTTTCCATCTTGAGCAGAAAAAAAGAAGCCAAATAACAGATTTTCCCTGATTTCATCCTCAGACTGATGTGGGTGGAGAGGCTCTATTGATTACTGGGGACACAGCTGATGTTTTGTGGGGTTCCCAGGAATTCGGCGTGGGTGCCTTGAGCTGGGGCTGTTTCGTTTTTAAAAAAAACTTGAGGTCTTGGGCCTGGCCCTGTGGGATGCTGACACCACCTGGCAGAAGGGCTGTGCTCAGATCAGGCCCACTGTATGTGTTTAATTTTGAGCTGGAGGAGGAGGAGAGCTATGGTGAGTCCTGGGTCAGTGACAGTGAGGTCTGGACTCCAGATGTGCAAAGCCTGGCAGCGTGAGAGGGGAAGGCTGTTTGGAGAAGAACATTTTGGAAGTCTGGGGGAGTGCACAGTGGGATACTAGATCTCAAATTAAATCTTCAGCCAAAAAGGGAGGAATCTAGCAGCAGTTTTATCAGGCTGGGCTACTGCAGGAATTGCTTCGGTTGCTGGCCAGAAGCGTTGCTGAGAAATTGGATCTTGCAGCAGCCTTATCTGATGGGTCAAGGGAACAGCTTCCAGATTTTACAAAGGGGTTCCCCTCCTTGTGAGGCAATGAGCTGGCTTGGGGGTGCTGTGTGAGCTTCTGAAGGTGCCCAGTGTCGAGCAGTGCTTTCACCTGAAGGTTGTGCCTGCCTGGAWGCAACACTGCAGACACAGCAGAGACACATCAGTGTTTGGAAGCCCCAGAGCTTCTGCTGGCTTTGAAAGCTCCATTATTCTTATTGGTTAAGCCCCATGGATGGGATTAGTGAGGCAYTGGCACAGGTTGCCCAAAGAAAYRTTTGAGGCCAGGCTGGAATAATCTTGGAGCAACTTGGTCTGGCGAGTGTCACCCCTGTCTGTGTCAGGGAGGTTGGGAATGGCTGATCTTCAAGGTCCCTTCTGGCTCAAACCATTCTGTGATTCTGCTGAAAATGGGAAGGTGGTTCTGCAGCAAGTGGTGCTCCTAAAGTGCAAGATCTCATATTTCAGCGCTGCTTAGTTACACCCTGAGCTCCTCAGATAGGAGTGAGAGGACTGTGGTTTGCTGGAGCAGAGGAGATGCCTTTGTACCTGGCCCCATCTGCTCCTGCTGCTCTTGGCACGTGTTCAGTGCCTCCTGTGACAAGAGCTGCCATGGCTGCTGTGCCATGGATGAGAGATCCATTTCCAGAGCAAAACCCAAGCRTTTTCCAGCACCATGGCTGTCTTTGTGTGCAGTGTGAGAAATGAGCAATGCCAAAATGCATTTTGAGTCTTTTGCAAGGGCTATGRCTGCAAATAAGCAAACCAAAGACTTCTAGCATGCTTCTCTTTCTGCTCATGCTGTCTTTAGCTTGATGTGTCTTGCACGGTAAGATTCATGCTAATTTTTAAATTGAATATTTAAACTTTTTATTGTAAGGAAAAATACTAAAACAGGAATAAAGATCAAAAGAGATACAGACAAAGGTAGTACCCACTAAGAAGCAGGAAGGCACCTTGCTGGTGGGACCCAAGGTGCCTACAAATGTCAGTATTTCCTGGAGTAAGCAGCAGCTGTGTGAATTTCAGGGATGTGAATTTTGAATCAAGCACTGAAAGTTGCTGTTATATGTCTGTCTAGTACTCAGTATCTTCGGTGGATGCAGATTGTGGGAGATGTTCCCCTGGACAGCTCAAAAGGGACAAATGGTGAAGGGCCTTGAGGGGAAGCCGTGTGAGGAGCGGCTGAGGGCACTGGGTCTGTTCAGCCTGGAGGAGACTGAGGGGAGACCTCAGTGCAGGTGCAGCTTCCTCGAGAGGGGCACAGGAGGGACAGACACTGATCTGTGCCCTGTGGTGACAGTGACAGCACCCGAGGGAATGGCCTGAAGTTGTGTCAGGGGAGGTTTRGGTTGGATATCAGGAAAAGGTTCTTCCCCCAGAGGGTGTTTGGGCACTGAACAGGCTCCCCAGGGCAGTGGGCACAGCCCCAGCCTGACAGAGCTCCAGGAGTGTTTGGACAATGCTCTCGGGCACRGGGTGGGATTTTTGGGGATGTCCTGTGCAGAGCTAAGAGCTGGGCTTGATGATTCCTGTGAGTCCTTTCCAACTCAGGCTATCCTATGATTCTGTCATTCTGTGATTTTAAGCTGCAGAGAASTCTCAAAATCAAGAAACCACCTGCACCATGGCAGTAATTTTGGATATGAGCCCCCCAATTCAACAGAGAGGTCCAGCAGCTGGTTGGCTTTGGGATTTGCAGCTCATCCCTGCTCTTGAAGGGTTTTCCACAGCTCACCCTTTGTGTCACAGGGATGTTCATGTAGGAGCTCTGTCCACCTTGGTGTAAACTGAAGGTTTCAGGTCARCTTCACCCACTAACTCAGGTCCCTAACTTTGAAGAAGCACCTGGTCCAAATTCGCTCTAAAGTCAATAGACATGGTTAGCTCTAGATTTAAGGTTTGGATCGATCCACAGGCTGTAAAGAGAGCACAGAACAGAGAGACATCTTACTAAAAACACAGAGGGATAGGATGAATCCAGCCCCAGTCCTCAGCACTCTTGTAAAGCCAACTATCCACCATTTTTGCCCATTTCTCTTCCAAGACCACATCATTAATAATGCTCATCCTTGCACACCTTGGCATGGCCCAGAATCCCATCTCACAGGGTGTCACACCAGCACAGCATTGTCACCCTGTTCCTCCACAATGATCACAGCACCCCTGTGAATCCTGTACAAGTTTGGGTTTGCTGTTATGAATTGCTGCCATCAATGATGATAAACCCTGAGCAAAGCTCCAGCTTTAGGATCTCTGATGGATAGCTGAGTTGGGGAGCTGTGCTGAACCTGGCTCTCAATCACCTCCCTTTTCTCACACCCCAGACCCTGGCTCATTGCAGAGGATCTGGTGAAGAAGAGTGGATTTCCTAAAAAGAAACAAGTCTGCTGCATCAGGGTGCTGCATAACCAGAGAACCCCATCCCTGCTTCCAGGACCACAAAACAGCATCTCAGCTCTGCCCTGGGAGCACCTCCTTTTGTCCAAAGCCATTGCATCCTGCCAGGGAGCCCCAAGAAAGTCTTGAGAGCAGGATTTCAAGAGTGGGTGAGTGCTGTGGGGACCTTTCTGCTGGCAGGTGTGGGGCAAAAGGCCAGATGGGAGCTGGGAGCAGGGCAGGGAATGGGGCAAGCCCTTCTGAGGGAATGTACAGTATGCAGGGCACACGCAGGCAGTGCCATCAGCCGGTACAGTAACAGCCTGGAATAGTTTGGCTGGGTAGCCCTGCATGAGGGAACGCTCCTGAAATAGGTTGATAGCCCTGATGTTATTTTTGTTGTGCTGGAAACCACAGYCCTGGTGTCCTGAGTGGCTGCTGGCTCCCAGGTGGCTGCTCTGGGGTGGCACATCCTCACTTGGGAGGAGAGGGAGTCACCTTCCAGTCAGGACACGAGGGGATTTAGAGGCAAAAGGTGGAAGATTTGTGGAAAATGAGCTCTGTTGTGGAGCAATGTGCTCATGGCATGGGAAAGCAGTAGATTAGGGTGGGGGCCAGAGATGGAGGAGAGTGGCCCAGGAAGGAATCCATCCCCCCTTCTTGCATGGCTTCATCACATGGATGACAGGAAAAATTCCTCTGCTGCAGYCACCTTTGTCTCAAAAGTCCACACAATGCAGCAGATGCTTCTTGAAACACAGCTCAAATGGTAAAATCCCTCCTAAAGTGACCGTCCCCACAGGGAACTGACCAGTGGCCAGCCAAATTCCTGGTTCGGTCAAAGACTGTCCCAAAATCAACCCAAGGGTAGCCTTAAATCACTCAGGACTATGGAGTTTATGAGGCCTATAGAAACTTTCTGACCTCAGTGATTCATTTTTTTAGCCAAAAAGCTGTTTTTTAGATCTCAGCATGAGGCAAACTTTAGCAGGAAAATAGTTCAACACTCAAAAGCAAATTTTGCAGAAAAAAAGGTGTTAAGCCTAAAATTTCATATAGGAAAGTTGGGAGGAAAGCTGTGCCAAGCTCCACGTAGGAAGCAGACTCTGACTTACTGGGTCCTCAGAATAAGTGGCCACTTTTATAAGGTGACAATGATTTCCAGATTGTGTGTTCCTGCCTGCTGTGAGTGGGGGTGGAACGGGCCAGTTTGCTGTCACTGGGCTCCAAGGTGGATCCCTTTTTCTCACTGCATCTGAAAGACAAGCAGAGACAAGAAATTGAGGTTGAAATCGAGGGACTTGCTGGTTGTCCTGTGGCTTCAAAGAGTTGTTCTTGAAGACAGGGCACTTGTAACTACTGAGGTGCCAGCGCAGTGACAGCAACGTGACACATGGTCACGAAGAGGAGAAATATCTGCAGAAATAGAAGCACTTTTAGCTGCAGTGTGTGCTTCTCTCATGCTCCTTTACCTGTGGAATATGAAAACATGGAGGGATCACCTCCTTTCCTCCTTCCTGAGGCTGTTCCTTAGGCAGATTTGGGGCTTGTTATGCTCTGTGGGAAGATAGAGAGAAAAGGATGTTCTTTGGGTGCAGGGGGGATGTTCCCATGCAGGAATATTTATGGATCCCTGGTGAGTCAGGAGAGGCAGCTCCTGTGTTAGAAGAGGGAACTGAAAAATGAGTGTTTCAGAATATGGAGAGAGGAGGGGGATGTAGGGAACTCACAGCTTTCTTGATATCCCATCTATGAATTCCCCATCCACTGCTCTTGGTATGAAATACCATGGCTCATTTATTCTTGTCACCATTGTGAGCTGAACACTCTCAAATTAAATTATACTTTGTTAAGACACCATCAACATGGGCACAAGAAGAAAAGTATCCATGTGTTTGTCCTGCTCCTCAAAGAATTTAGTTCCTACCTTTACAACCAACAGCCAGATTTCTCTTGCTATTTCTCATCCTCCTCAGGAAGGACAAAACTCCTCCCATGGCCTTTCCAGTGAACTTTCTGCCTGGAAACCCCAAAACTGTGACTTCATTTAGAGCCTGAAGGGGCCAGCTCTGGATTGTGTCAGGCAGGATGTCCTGGGACTTGAGGTCTTGAGAAGAAGTGGTGGATAGGGAAAAAAAAAAAAACAAACAAAAACCAAAACAACTCAAAGAACTCCCAAAAAAGAAATAAAATGCCATTTTTATTTCCTTTCCCAAAGGTCTCCTTAACACCATTTAATTTTGAACCAAAATGTGCAAGAGCCATGTGCTGGAATGGGAAGATGGTCTCAATTCACARGTGTGGGGTTAATTCCTGGGCTCACAYTGTGCTCCTTCAGGGCACGTGASAATGAGRAGAATGTCTTTGGGCAACCCTGAAYGGGGAGGACTTCCAGATATTCCCTGCCTTCATCTTTCTTGAGAGGAGTGGGAGTATGTTCCTGAAGTCTGCAAACTGAGTTCATTTGAGGTGAAAGTGCTTTTGGAATAAATATTAAGCTTGTCATACAGGGGCTATTGCATGGTGGATTATTGCACAGTTGCAAGAGTGCATTTCTGTCTGTTGTCAAAGTGAATAAAATCAGGTTGTTTTCCTCTAGATGCACTTGTAGATGTGGTGGAGCYTTTTGTGTCTCTCTTGGAATCAGGGAAGTCACACAAAACCATTTCTCTCTTATGGTTCCACATCCACCCTCTTTTAAATCTGATGTAGTTCCTCACATTTCCAGTCTCCAATGGTCAGAAAGATCCTAAAAAGACCTTTACATCATGGGATGGAATTTAGCTGATTGGGTTTTATGTAAAATGATTCTGTGCCTGTGAGAACAGCCATTGATTTTTATGGAAAAAATACATATAATGATTACTATGCTTCCCAAGATTTAGCCTAAAAGTATTGAGAAATAGGATAAAGGGTGTAGTGGGGAGGGTTTATTTGCTCTCATTTGGGATGAGTGGGATAATGCAGCTGGAGCAGATGTGAAATAACGTAGTGTTTACAGAATGAATCTGAGCTRCAGCACCTGAGTTTACCTGAGGATAATTCAGGTGTCTCAGTGTTGCGGTTTGGAATGCTGGCCAAAAGCCAGGCACCCACAACACCTGCTCATTCGCTCTCCCCCACCACCACACCGGGTAGAGAAGAGCGAAGGGGGCAAAAAACTAACAAAAAGGTTCATGAGTTGAGATAAGGAATAGGGAGGAAAACACTTGACGGACAAAACAGGCACAACTTAAATNNCAGCCATTGATTTTTATGGAAAAAATACATGTAATGATTACTGTGTTTGATAACAGCATTCCCAAAATTGAGCCTAAAAGTATGGAGAAATAGGATAAGGGGTGTGGTGGGAAGGGTTTATTTTCCCTCATTTGGGATGAGTGGGATAATACAGCTGGAGCAGATGTGAAATAATGTAGTGTTTACAGAATGAATCTGAGCTACAGCACCTGAGTTTACCTGAGGATAATTTAGGTGTCTCAGGGATGTCAGGGAACCTGTATTTCATACATGTTTATGCATGATACACAATTGAGCACAAACCTGTCTCTGCAATCTCTTTGCATTTGAGTCCTGGAGGGCACCGGCACAAAACAGATTCCAAAAATGGCCAAACTCTTGAAAAAAGTTATAGTGGGCTTTTTAGCCTCAGCCACCTTATTCCCCTTGGTACCTGAARGGAACTTTTAGGAAAGATGGAACAAGACTTTTACAAGGACATGTAGTGACAGGACAAGGAGGAATGGCTTCAAACTGAGAGTAGGTTTAGATTAGATATTAGGAAGAAAATCTTTACTGTCAGGGTCGGGAGACACTGGAATAGGCTGCCCAGTGGGGAGCTGTGGCTTCTCCAATACTGAAATGTTCCAGACCGGGTTGGAAGGAGCTCTGAACAATCTGGTCTAATGGAAGGTGTCCCTGCCCATAGCAGGGGGTTGGAATGAGATGATCTTCAAGGTTCCCTTCCAACCCAAACCATTCAGTGACTCTATGATGAATTGGGACATCTTWGGTCAAATCTAACACGTATCTCTATGTCTCTGCATTTTCCTGTGTGTCCATCTGAGTGGCACCTCCACATTTGTAAGAAAGGATCACTTGGATACATGCTGTGACCCTTGGAAGTTTCAAACAGTGGTGATATAAATCTTCCCCACATCCACCCTACATCTCCATTAATTTAGTCAGATCCATCTGACTGAAAACCACTTTTTGTCATGTAGTCCCTATTGGAAGCCTGTTCCAGGCGGGAGCTTCTCAGAGGGTTGTTTTCTCTCTCTAATTTTTTTGCCTAATTTGTTCCTGGCCTCTTCATACCCGTTTGTTCCTGTGCCAACATTGTCTTTTAGCTTCAATAGCTCAGCTGCCTCTCTGATGCTCRCCCCAATGTATTTATAGACAGCAGCAGTGCCTCCTCTCAGCTGCAGAACAAAATGAGCTTTTCTAGCAGATGACTACCTAGGGAGCAGCGATGTGTAGACACATCTCAGCTGGCCTGGCAGTGCCTGGTGCCCACAGCAGCCCAGGGTGTCAGGGCAGAGAGAGCTGTGCCATCCCAACAGAGCTGCAGGGCAACCTGAGCACTTCATGTCCCTGCTGGCACATCCCAGGCAGAGCTGGAGCAATGCTGCCTTTGTGCTGCATCCAGGAGCTGCAAACAGCTGAGGGRGAAGCTGTGCTGGTGCTTCAGGAGCCATGCCTGACCCATTGGTGAGAGACCCTAAAGTCAGAAATTTTACTTTTTTTTCCTGAGAAGTTTAGGAAGTGGTACAAATATGAGACTAAACTGATATTTCTATTCAGAAATGCCTCTTCTTTCCCCATCATTCAACGTGTGTGGGGATGGCTTTTAAAAGAATATATTGAAGCCTGATCCACTATCTTCAATCTTTGTGCAGCATGTGGATGGAAAACGAGGCACAAACTGTGGGAGCAAGAGTTTTCTGCCCATTTTTTACTTATTCTGGTGTCTGCACACAGATCTCCAGCCAGGGTGTGAAGAGATGGAGAGCATGGHTTTGCCACTGATGATTAGGTGACCCTGTGACAGCTCCTGCACCTCTCTTTGCTTTTTTG
Organism: Malurus melanocephalus; assembly: GCF_030028575.1. Lineage (NCBI taxonomy): Eukaryota > Metazoa > Chordata > Aves > Passeriformes > Maluridae > Malurus > Malurus melanocephalus. The sequence continues at coordinate 97,428 of NW_026623621.1, forward strand.
TCACCTCATTGGCCTTTGTCCCTCTCTGGGGATGGCATGCACTCAGCACACATCCCACAGCACYGCAGGGACCCTGCTTTTGGGCTTCCTCTGACCTTCTCCAGCAATGCCAGCCATCGCTTCCTGCAGTGTTTATTGTTCCCCTCTGCCTCTGAGCCAGCTGCTCACATTGCACAATTTACAGGGGCTGACGGTGTTCCATGGGAAGGAAGTAGAACTGCATTTCAGCTTATATTTATGTGGTTCTCCTACTTCACCTATGCTTAGGGCTTCTGTGAGATCTGTCATCACTCAGCAGAAAGGAAGGAAACAATGAATCCTTGCCTGAAAGTGGTTTTTCTTTTGTGGACAATTCTGATGAAAATAGAAGTTTTCTCGGGTCTGTTAAAATGGAACTGAATATTCTACAGTTGAGAGTGGCAGCAGTAATTTGCTTTTTTCAATCCAGTTTGTTTCAGCCACCTGGTTGCCCATCCTGATGTCTCCTTGGTCTCAAACTGTTCTTGAAGTTTGGCTGCACCTCTTTGCCCCTGCAGAAAAWGGAAACCCCAGGAGAAAACTGAARCTCCCATAAAGCACTRARATGTGCATTTTAGGTCTGATGGTTTGCCTGCGGTCAAAAAAATTTCCATTATAAAAATTATTTATTTTGAGGGAAGGTTAAAACATCAATGGGAATGTGACCATACATGGACAAGAAAATCCACCCTAGTTATGTGCATCCAGTGTTTGCTGCCATGTTGTAGGAMTATTGGATGCAACCACTTTTTATGGGATGTGCTGCTTTGAGCTTTGCCTGTGCCCTACCACAGAGGCAATAACCCTGCACGCTTTATTTCAGGAGATATTGGAGAGCTCAGGTGAGGTGCTCATGCACTGTTCTAAGAAATACCACAGTTAAAGACCAGCTATAGAAAGAGTTTCCAGCACTATAGAGTTTTTGCTCAGAATAGTACTTGGAGAAGATTATTTCCCCTTTTCATCTGTCTCTCATCTTTGCTTTGACAGCCAGTCTGGTATCACCACCAAATTCTCAACCAAATTCTCAACCAAATCAGAATTCTTCAGTCCTGTCTTTCATGTCCCAACCAGGTTAGCAAACTTATGCTCACTGACCAATTTTGTGAGATCCATTTTAGTCCTCTTTGTCAAGAAGGATGAACTTCAGAAACTTTTTAGCCTGTGGATGAAGAGCAGGGATTGGTGGAGATCTCTGCAGCAGAGCTGAAGGTGTGTGGACACTCATGTGGGGTAGGAGAGATGAATTCTCTGTCTCCATCATGGTGGCATCACCCTGGGGAGAAGCTGCAGCACTTTAACCCGTCAGCACCAGTGGGAGCCACCCAGGATGAAATAAAATGCTCCTATTTTCCAAATGCTCTCGGCAGAGTCAGATGTTTGTCACAGGGAGAGAGGACAAGATGGTTTGGCCTGTGAGGGTTTGGGGATGTGCAAGGCTGTGCAGGACCCTGCAGATGTGAGCTGGGCACTGCTGTGAAGTCCTTGCTGTGGCACTGTCACCCGTGGGACCGTGTGTGTCACCACTGGGGCAGGAGGACGTGGCATCATCTCAGGAAAGGCTGAGTGCCATGTCCTGCTGGAGCCACTCAGGCTTYCCAGGCAGAAAGCAATTTGTYAATCTGTTGTGSTTACTTTCTCCTGACCTGATCAAGAGCAAATTGCCCGGGACAGAACAAAAAAAAAGCTAAAAAATGAAGGGGGATGGAGGTAACAACCTTGCTGCTTGCAGGGAGGCTGTAAAATGGAATTTGAGGGAAGTGCAGGGTCTCTCCCATTGTGGGGCTGCCTGTGCTCGCTCGGATTTTCAGTGTCTGCAAATATGTGCAAGAGGGAATTGCATTTTTGTCAGCTCCCTCCTCAAARGCAGAACTCGACGTCCTGCTTCTCTCTTCCTCTTATTTGTCTCCTCCCGCCTCCCCTTTTCCCCTGTCCACATGACAGTCATAAAAAGATAATGGAAACAAGATGGGAACAGAGCAGCTTCCCCGTGGATGAGAGCTGTGTGCAGTAGCTGAGGAGGCTGWGAGGTCCCTTTGGAAGGYCAGYRAGGGCAGRTCACAGTGTYCTTGTTTCCAAAATCGCTGCTGTGYTAGGAYTGTGMYGGTGGAGTGGATCCATTTGGATACCTGGCACTGGGCATCGCACTGGTGGGATAGGAAACCCYGAGATGAGGTTATTCTATTTGATTTTGGTTTTCTGCTGAAATGCTCTTTAGGGCAAGGCCATCAGAGGGTGATAAAAGCATCCTGAACTCTTTCCTCCTCTCATCCTGGCCCTGAGCCCTCCCAGTCCCTGCCAGGCAGGAGCTGCTGTGGATGGCCSTGTTGACTGTAGCCTGCTGGCGGCTGTTTGCAGCCAGGAAGGACAATATGCTGATTGCAGAATCCGGTTTAATTACTCACAGCACATGCCATTAAGAGAAATTGGCTCGGCTTTCGCAGGAGCAACACATCTGAACTGACTCACCTTCATAAAACTTGGCTCACATGCTAATTAGATGGCTTGGCTTAAAAAGATTGAGCCCCTATTTTGCCACCAGCTC
>NW_026623621.1:100045-101259 GCF_030028575.1 Malurus melanocephalus
GTTTTAAAAAAAAAAAAAAAAAAAAAGAGAAACACTCAAAAGAGAAAAGAAAAAGAGAAAAAACTCAACCCACACTTTAAACAGAATATAAATTTATACATCATTGAGTTCTTAATTTTCATGGAATTTCTCTCCCCCTCACAGACAGAAGTTGTATATACAGGATTTTAGTATTTCCTCTCCGGCTCCAGCCCCAATTTGAAGGACTGTAAAAGTTTGAACCGATTCCAGCAGCGCGCGGTTTGCATGGTCTGCGCTACGCTGCAGAGTCAAAACAGCCCACACAGTCACAGACATGCAGTAAATCTTGGGAGAAGTGTTTCCTTTCTTCACACACACACACACAGAGGATTGAAATTCAATTATAGTTTTAAAATAATACTGAAAATTTGGAGGCAGAGGATAAAAAAGCAAGCGGCGCTCCTCACAGCGAGGAGCTCAGCGTGTTTTGAAGCGYGATCGGGTTTCAGGGAGCCCGGGGCTGATGATAACGTGTTCAGCACATTCTGCGGTCAGGCTAGTTTGCAAACACCAACTCATTATTACTGAATGATCATAGYAGTTAATTGTCTTTGGAGAGAGATTTAGAGTCCCCTCGCACCGTGTTTTTTTTGCCTGTCCCATGTACTTTTTCACACATCTTGGGAAGAACGGAATGTAAAACTCCAGATCACCAAATCAGCCTTTAACAATGCTGCGAGACCTGCGTGCACTACAAATACACAAAACGCTTCCTCTCCCCTGCCTTTTCTCCCTTGCACATATTATAAACAAAGGAAGAGAGCAGCAGGCTCTGTGCCAGATCGACCCATGTTTTCTCTTTATCTTTCCTTCCATCACTCTTTCCATTAATTATATTGCCATGCCTGCAGGAGAGGGGCTGTATCATCAGATATTTGCAAAATGCTCAGCAGCAGCTGCAGCAGTGATGATTGTGGAACCCAAGACAACCCAGGACTTTGCTGGCTGAGCRTGAGGCACGTTTTAATAACAGAGTGACACTGGGTCGGGAGTTTGCCAGCRATGCTCACATCAACCCTGCAGTGTGAGGCTGGGCTGAACACAGCCAGCAGGGATGTTGTCCTCATCTGAAAATGAGGTTGAATTGTGATTTTGGAGAGCAGAGCAGCCCATTTTGAGGGAACTGTTGGTGTCTGCCGTGCAGGACTGAGCACAGAGGCTGAGTGTAAAACCTGTAGTGTCCTTTCCAGGTC
>NW_026623621.1:102101-132311 GCF_030028575.1 Malurus melanocephalus
TAACAGAATTTGGGTTTGAGCTTGTAGCCAAGCACAGTTCAGTCCTGCACCCCTGTAAGTTTGGAGACAGCAGACTGGAAGGTTTGTGCACATTGATGAAACATCAGTGAAATGTGTCCCTGCCCAYGGATTCCAACTCTGTTGCACAAGTCACATTGCCTGTGGTTTTTAACTGGTACCCAGATCAAAGCCCAAGGACATTTCCAAGTATTTTGGGTATGTTTTGCTCCATCTTGGTCCCTTCCCTTTCCTCAGCACTCTGCCATCCAGTCATTACTTTCATCTGAATCATTCGATCAACCAAGTTTGACAAAGGCAAGGGTGGCCTCGTAGATAGTTTGGGTTTTTAATGGATTTGTGCAAACTATGAGTGGGGAGAGGCTGGACCTGGATTATACCCCCAGAATGATGCCACAACCCCCTTCACTCCTGGACAGTGCAAAGTGTACCACTGACCACCTCTTTCCTATCCTGGGAAAAAGGGGAAAAGTTGAAGGGGAAAAATCTTCAAGAAAATAGCTTTCATTAGACGGGCTACTCCATTAAAAAAAAAAAAAATCTGTACATGTCAAAATCCATTGTTACATTTTAAAATATAACAAGCACATTTTAAAATATATCTATCTGGGAGGTTGTTTTGCATTTTTACATCCTCTTTCCAATAGTACTTTGGCCATGCTGGAGAAGGACTCCAAAAAGTGCTTCTCCCAAATTGCTGATGTGCAATCCTAGATGTGGCTCCTCTCTAGGACCAGGTTACCTTATATATTGTTACTCTTGGAGGTGCTGACACATGACAGCATTCTGCATTTAATAACTCCTATTTTGGGGTCTTTGAAGTGACGTCATCTCCAACCCCACTGGAGCTGGCACACAGGAAAGATGAGCCTGCACCAACATGCCTGAGATTTTAATGTTGTGTCCAGCTTCCTGTCAGTAGCAGACCCAAAAACTGAACTGTAAATGCCATAATAATTGGAAAAAAACACTGACACTTTTTTTTTTTTCATTCACATATTTAGGAGTGAAAATGCTTTCACAGCTGATGGCTCAATATAGACTGGTTTCCATGCACCCCACAGCTCTGACAATCCCAATGGATATGCAATTGTCCGAGCCATTTTGGGTCACCAAACAGACAGGTTATTTCAGTCACTGCACATTAAACTTCTGGGAGCCTCTGAAGTGAGGATTTGCTGCCACATAAAACTGGTGTGGGATGGGCTTGGGAGCCAGGATTCAATAGTATTTCATCAGATCATTTGCAAGCAAGGGCACCAGAGCTGTTAGGGGCTTTGGGACAGTGTGGACCAGAGTGGTGGGGAAAATAAGTCCCTTTGCTGATGGAACAACTTTATTTTTGCTTCCTATTCAGAATRATGCCCATAAGACATTGCCTGGGGCCAGGAGCTCTCATCTACCWCATGGGCAGAACAAGAGAAGAGGGCTCTGTGACTCAAAGCTCATTTAAAAATACTTTGGTGACTCACAGGGAAGGACAAATTAGCTTAATCTTGCCAGCTCTTAGTGGCTTTTTTTTTTTTTTTGGTGGGTTTTTTGTTGTTTTTGGTTTTGGGTTTTTTTTTTGTTTTTTTTTTTTTTTGTTTTTTTTTATTGGTTTGTTTTTTTTTTTTTTTTTTTGTCCTGAGAGGCTTCAGTGCTCATCCAAAGGTGTGAGTTGGGCATCCTGGGGAATGATTTGGGCAAAATAGAGGGACCATGCTGGGTGGCAGATGGGGACTTCCAGAGACTCTTTTGCCTGCTAGGCACCTTCAAGTTACCTACCCCAGCTGAAGCACAGCATCACAGCCTCTCATTTTTCCTCCTTTTGACCCAAAATGACTGAGATGAGGGCTGGGTGCTGGTGTAATGAGTCTCACTATCACAAATCTTGTCATAAGCTGTCACCTGATGGTGCTATTTTACACCTGTTGCTTTGCTTTTTGTGTCAAAAACATGGGCTTCTTGTCACTAGGGAGAATTTATTTTTGTTGKTTTTAAGCAGAGTTCTCCTGGCCTCCAAACAAGCAAACACCAAAGGTGGCATCTCCTACCCACTGCAAACTAGTGGTTTAGAGAAAGATCTTTTGTTGGGATGAGAAGCTGAGCTGTAAGAAACAGATTTTTGTTTGTTTGTGTGCCTTAGCTACAGAACCCAACATTTGAAAAAAATTTAGGTCTTGCTTCAGCCAAGCTTAAAATTTGTAGCTTTATTTCAATAACCCAGGAAATTTTAAAAACCCATTCTTGTGTCAAGCCAAAACGTTCCTTTGGTTTAAAGAAAAAATGTTTTATCTTCAGGCAGAGGATGTTCTTCACRTTGATTTCTTAGAGCTTGGTATGATGAAACCCTAAAAATCCCCTCTGCCTCAGAAGGAGAGCACATGGCTTTCTCTCCAGACTGTAAGAKKGAATTTCCCAATATTYRWAGAATCTTAGAATGGTTTGGGTTGGAAGGAACCTTGAAGATCATGAAGTTCCAACTCCCCTGCTGCAGACAGGGGTACCATGGAAAGGGACCCTGTCTGTGCCATATTTGTGTTGATGTATGAAAAAGTGTCAGTCAGAGAAAATGAAAAATCCCTCCAGGGTGACTCAGGTGGCACATTGCAGCCTGTACCTGCACTGGGAACACATTTTGCTCAAAGCTCACCAAACCATGATGCTTCCCACATTTCTGCAGCTGTTTTTGTGTCTCCTACAGCCCCCTTTCCTTGGGGGCAGCTGAAGCTGGGTGCTGTCATCCCCAGCAGCAGGAGGTGATGTGAAGCTGGTCCAGGGAGCAGCACGYTGCTCCTGCAGAGCTGACCTCAATAATTCAACCCACGGGACTTTGGTAATGCTGAATTGTGCAGCTCTGTCCCGTGGTCTGGTGGTTTGAGGCAGGAAGATGGGAGATGTTCAGATTGCCCCAGGAAGAGGAGGAAACTGAAACAAGGTCCCCCACAGCTGAAATGAATGCACCAAACATGAAGCTGTTGGATGAAAGAAAGGGGTGTTGATGTGTGTGAGAGAGAAACAATCATAACTGCATTTTTGGGTCAACTTACTCCCCACTGAAGATAAATAATCTGGCCTTCTCTGCTAAGTCACAGCCTCCCATTCAAACCTTTGGGTTTTCTGTTCACAGGATGACCTTCAATTGTGTTAAAGGCTCTGCAAATCTCTGTTTTGGAGAGAGTGGTAGCCAGAATGGAATGGCTCCTTACGTAAAGCCAAGAGACATGAATAGTTCAAGGCAGCTGCAGGGATTAATGCTTTGCAGGGCGGCTCTTTGTCTTGGGCCACGGAGAGGACTGGTATTTGGCACTCTGTTTTGCTGCATATTTTATGGTCTGGAAGAGGTCTTAACAACTTTTATAATGCAGTCACTCCACAATGGCTCTCTTCAGTGGGGCTGAGAGCTTGCTGGTGTGAAAACACGCGCTATTTCCCTTTTTGCATGGGCATATTGGACAGGGCGCTCTCCACCAAGGAATTCCTTCCAGGTAAAAGGCTTGCTGCTAGGTTCTGAGGTTCCAAAGGTCATGAGATCTGGGGTGGGGTTGTGAGTTTTGGCARGATGACACATGGTTTTGGTTTGGTTTCTGCTTTCAGAACGGGAACATGCTCATGAAGTGAGTGAGCCACTGGCACAGGGCCCTTGGGGTCTGAGACYGTGACCAGTGCTCTGCCATGCCAGRCATAGAGATGAAAAGACAAKCYWYAGTAGAACCAGCTCAAGATATTCAGTGGTAAAGGAGGTGACCTTGAGCCCTGCAGGATGATTTGTTATCTGAGGCCAGTTGCTCTTTTATGCACTAATCCACTGCTACTTGCTGAATTTTAGGCAAACAGAAAACACCTTGGCCATACCTATACCTGCAAAAACTTGCAACTGTACCAGTAACGATACCAAATTTCCTTCAAGCTGCTTCTTTCCTGCAGTTTATTTCTTCTTTCCAGCATATATTTGCTTTCCACTTGTTCATTACAACAGTTTTTCTCTGTCCTGGCTCAAATTTGCTTCCTAAAAGCTTGCAGCACATCCAGCCATGGCTCTCACTGCATTGGAGGGGCAAATAGGGTTCAAACTCCTTCYAGGCTGTAGGAAATCTGTAGGGATSTGGTCCCATTTTGAGATTTTGTGGAGAGGAAATGCACATTCTGTGAGATCATCCACTGTGATATCTGTTGGGAGGAACTTAAGATGCCACGTGCAGTGCTCAGCTCACCCAAGCCCTGTCTGACAGGAAGASGAATTCCTGTAATAAAAATTAAGATAATTGCCTATGAAGAAATGTTTCATTGTCGAGCATATTTTCATACACATTAGGGGAGAGGAGGTCAAATTCAGAGAACATAAGATCAAGCCCTGGAAAAGATGACTTTGTTTTTGTTTAAATTACCATTTTGTGGGGTTTTTTTTCCACAGATGCTGTTGGGTTCCGGGGTAAGTCTGCACTTATTTTTCTGGGGAAAGCTTTAAAGTCCTAAAACTATGGAAGCTCTGAGCAAAGAGAATATCATTGTTCTTTCTATCTGTTCCCCATCTATTGAAGAAACTATTCCACATATTTTGAAGAAAACAGCTTTTTTTTTTTTATTCCAGCATCTAAAAGTGCAAATCTGAATAGCTCATCCAGCTCCATCTGATCCCCCAGTCAGGAGAGCAGCACCTGGGAAAGGCCAGACCTGCTCATCTCTGGCTGTGGGGACACCAAGAATAAAGAGTTTAAAGGAGTCACAGCTGGCTGTGGAGAAGTGTCTGGTCCTCCCCCTTTATCTGTTCTGATCCTGCCCGAACAAACCTCACTTCAAGGGATGGTGAAAGTGAAGTGTTAAGGAGAGGGAAAACTAAGAAAGACAGAAACACGGGAGGAATAAGAACTATTACAGATTTTTGGGGTTTTGTGGGTGGAGTAAGGGCAGCTGGGTGGAGGATGAGGACAGTGTAGAAGGTGCTGTTTTAGTCTTCCACTTCCCTATAAATACATGAAAGTTCAGGATTACTGGGATGGAATTTGTATTGAAGTTTGCTAAAAGAGGTAGAGGGGGATGGACTAATAGGGGAAAAAGTATGAGAAAATGCCTTTAAAATATTCAGAACGAGGAGATATGCTCTTGCTGATGCTGGCCAAAGGTTTGGAAGATCTTTGTTTTGTTCTGGGGTCAACCATGAGACACCATACAAAGATTTCACCTCATATATTTGCTTTCCAGTTGTACCAGSCTTAGGAAAAGGTTCTTCCCCCAGAGGGTGTTTGGGCACTGAACAGGCTCCCCAGGGCAGTGGGCACAGCCCCAGCCTGAMAGAGCTCCAGGAGTGTCTGGACAATGCTYTCAAGCACAGGGTGTGATTCTTGAGGTTCTCCTGTGCAGGGACAGGAGCTGAACTTCCATGATCCTTGTGTGTTTCTTCCARCTCAGGATATTCTGTGATTCTGGGATCACTGTGGAGATTATTTTGTGAGTGCCTGTGCATCTCCAGAGTCTGGGACATGCAGCTGCATCATTTCTTCGCTGTGGTTCAGGGAAGCCAGAGTGTGTACAAGACAAGAGACCCTTTGACTGAACCCCTTGTGCATTAGGGAGCCTGTTCTACCAGTCTGAGGAACCACAGGAAATACATTAGGTCTTCATCTGGGCAATAATTTCTRTGTTTCCATCTAAGGAATCTAAGAAAGAGATAAGCAGGACCCTTTTCGAGCAAATAAATTAGCTTCTGATCTACTTTGGATCTGCTGGAGACCAGCACTGGCATATTAAAAGCAAAGATTTGAAGGTAACTGTTCTGGTCTGTGACAAAATGCAGTGATTGTGGGGTAAAACAACACYTGGTGATGGGGATCCTGATAGGATTGGCAAAAATCCAGATCTGACCTTCCAGACAATGTACTGCTGACAAACAGGATTCACAAACTCTCTGATTTTGATCTCTGGTTTTATGCAATAGCCCAAGGGGTCCTTGAAAAAAGATGTTTCACCACTCTGTCCCTGCAGAGAGCCCTCATGTCAGTCTGATATGGAGGGGCCTTGGACTGAGGTGCTGTCTGAGCWGCAGTGGCTCCCTTTCTGCTCATCTCCTTCAGCTGCACTCCCCAGAGATATTTTTTTTTTCCTCTGTCTCCTGCTTAGTAATATCTCCTTCTGTTTGTCCTTGATTTTAACAACTGAGAATGTGCCTATGTGTTGTCTACACTGGATTTTTGAATGAGTGCCTATTGGGCAGCTGGTGCTGCTGGCATTYTGTTCTAGAATGGTGAGAAGAAAGGAGAAGGACTTGGATTCAGAACTCCAAAAATTGAAACCATCCCATTTTTCATCCCCTTTGATTAACTCRCTGGTTTATTTGCCTGTAACAATGACAAATGACTCCACCAGCTGATGCTATCGCATTTGGCAGAGCCAGTCTGGTTTTGAACTCATCAATTAAAACTCTGCATTTTATGGTAATGCTTCATGAGCTCTTGGGGGAAAAATGTCTGTGACAGATACAAGCTAAGTAGGAAGCTGAAAGGTTCCCAAGAGCAATAACAAAGAGTTCCATGTCCTACTATTTATTCTGAACTACTAATATTCACCAATGCTRCTCACTACCATGATTTTAGGATGCATGTGTTTTATTCTTATATGTTTTTTTTTGTCTGTTTTACAGCCAGTCTAATGCTGCTGTTATTTACACCAGTGTAAACTGGGAGCACTTTCACAGAAATTAACTGTGCTGGCTTTACAGSAGAACAGGCTCCAGAGAGGCTCCAAGAAGCTGAGGACAGGTGGCTGCTTGTTGAATAGAAATCTCACTATTCTCTTAAAATCTGGCTCCTGTCTTCCTGGCTTTTAGGAGAGGSTCTCTGAATGCTGAAGTCTCAGAACAAGAAAGCAAACTAAAACTGCAAATGAATTCTTCCTGCCTTGTTATTGTTGCCTGAGGGGTGGTTGGGAAGGTGTCTTGTGGTTGTTGAATTTTCAGGTCAAATTCTGCTCAGTGTCAGGGTTTTGTAAGGAAGTGACCTCATGCCATGCCTGTTGCATCCATTAAAGCCAACAACAGTTTTKRTCTTCRAGATGATCTGCYTGTGGGATGGACCCAAACCCTSTGCTGTCCTGAATCCCATCTGAAATGTTTTACTTCCACAGACATCCCCAACTCCCTCAGACTGCTTGGAATGCTCTGTTAGAGGGCCATAAATATCACCTAGCATCCTAAAATCCAGTTTATTAATCCTAAATTCTCCATCATGAATGTAAAAAGTGTGGTCAAACTGTGACCCTGTGAGGTCTGTACTCAAATCCTCATATCCCTTCAAGCCACASAACATGTCCAGGAAGAGGGGATAGGAGAAAATCTCCAGGAGAAGCTCCAGGCATGGCTCACAGGAAAGCAAAAAGCTCCCTTGAGGGTTCCCCTGCAAGACAGGAAGGAGTAAGAAAACCATTTGGACTTTTTTTTTTTGCCTGAAGAGTAATTTGGGTTGTTGTTTTTAGACCTGCTCTTCTGGGGAACAGCTCTAATAAAAACAGGGATGTGGTGATCTGTGCTTACTGGTGCTGCACAGGGAAGAGGAGGATGAGTGAGCAACCACACACCTGGTCCTCCAGGGAAGAAATAGGTGGACTGAAATGGCCCAGTATTTGACATCAAGACAAATTTTTGCACAGAAAGCCAGCAGGATGAGTTGCTGTAAGTCTGACCTGTAAAATGCAAAGTACTCACCCACTCCTCCCCTCCCGCAGTGCTGTTRGTAATTAATTCAGCACATCTGCTAATGCTCCTTGTCTCTCTCCACTGCCCATGGCTCTTGTTTAAATGTTAATACCGCATGTGCTACCTTTTATCTGCAGATGAAGATRGATTGCTGTGTCAGACTGGATTTAAATTCATTTTGCTGTTAAAAATTTGTAATTATATTGAAAGGCTGTATGAAGTCCAAGACCTCTCTGGGCTACTGTGGTTAATTAGCTGCTACAGATATTGCRCATTCAATCAAATTGTTCTCACTGCATTAAATTTGGTTATTAAAAGCTGGAAATAGTTGAGATATTAGCAATGCTTGATCGCTGGAAGGTCACACTCTTTGTTACTCATCCAGGCTGTGTGTCAGGCAATTTAAGTGCAAATGGATTTGTGGCTGAAGAGCCCTCTGMGAAGGGATTTGGTAATGGTTGGCAGATTTGCACAGACACTGAGGATGCAGTGGGAGTTCATGATGTGATGAGTTCTTCATGTAGCAGATCAGGTGAGATCTGTCCTTGCTTCCAGGCTCYACCAAGCAAACAATTTTCATGGAAGACCTACTGAAAGGGTCCTGTCAGGCTCTTTGAAGGTAGGGAGAGGATTGCTCCAAATAAATTCAGAGAAAGCTTTCAATGATGATATGAAGTTGGGAAGGGAGCTACTATACACAAATGGAAATAAATGTCTTTGTGCTGATGCTCTGGAAAACATTGGCATTTGACAAACGAAGCCTTGTGACCACAGATGAGGAAAACAGCCCTTTCAGGTGCATTTGGTGGCACCAGCAGACAGGAGAAAGCTTCTGAGTGGTGGTCTGGGCTTTGCCTAATTTGTTTGAAGGCATCATGCAATGTGGCTGAGCCTGTGAGTGACCTGATGCAGATTCTGTCACTTTAGGGATGGGGACACTGAGGTGGGAGATAATCAAGGTCACAGACAACAGAAATCTAATCTTTTCTAGAAATAAATCTAAGTTTTTTCATCACTCAAAGACCACTTCAGTGCTTTATTTGGGGTATTAAAGACAGCCTTCAGCCTCTCTGTGCAGGGTTGATGGTGCAGTATGGGGTCCACACAAATCAATGCAACAGATCCTCCCTCTTTAGCAGCTCTCACCTGCCACCTCCACGTCCCTAAGTGAGGAAAACAGTGACTATTCAGCTTCCCAAGAAAACTGCAGGGAGCTGTGCTGTACCCCCAATTCTTACRGCAGGTGCTCCCCAAAAATCACTTCTGCTGTCTGCTCCTCTGAAGGAATGCAGCGCGCTCGCGTTCATCAATCTTCCATTTGGAAAAAATACAGAGGAGAAGAGGTTATTCTTTCTCTCTCCACTGGCCATGTGCTATCTCCCAGGCCTGCAGGCTGCAGCTGGTTTTCTTTGTCAGAGGATTTTGGCTGAGCTGCCGTGATAATTGCACAGCTGGGCAGTGGGAAATCCCGCCCAGTAGCTGACGCCTGCCTAATCGCTGCTGGTTGTGCCGGGAGACTCCAGGACCTGCTGTAATAACACAGCCGCTTAATTAGTCTTTTCCTGAGTAAAAAGCTTTGGAAAGCAAAGGAATCGMAGCTTCCTAGATCCTCTTAACTATGTGAGTACACAACGGGTGAAAACAGTCCTGGTTAAAGACCACGAAGGGTCACATCTTTGCCCTGCCTCAGTTTCCCCATCTTGGCTCTCTCTCTCTCTGGTGTCAGGACAATCCAAGTAACACCCACTTCTGGGGCATGTTTATTACAAGGATTTTACAGTTCAAATGTCAGGATAAATCAACACAAACATTTCCTTCTGTCCTTTCCAGGGCTGTCTGGCACTTTGTCCACCTCTCTGTTTGTGAGGTTTTCACCACAAGCAGCCCCAGCTCACCACCCAAACTAACTGCTCCACGTAAGTGCCTCTGAAACCAGCCTGTGCTGTTATTTTAGCTTGTTTCTAGATTTGTATTAGTGACAGAGTGTCTCTTCTGTGTTTGGAGCACTCAGATGCTGAATTAACAGTGAGCTGAACTGCAGTAATTTACTGTGCCTGCGCTTTCACCCTGTTACAACTGGGAAAACTTTTGCAGACATTTAAACTATTTTATTCCCCTTGCCCTGCTTGCCTTGGGCTTAGGAGACAGCACTGTTAACCACGGCTCAGCTGACAGCATTGCACTGTGTCAGAGCTTAAATAAACTTTGCTGAAAATCAGAGTTAGATAAACTCTGCTGAAAATGAGAGTTAAAAGAGTGGAAGGGCCATTATTATCCAAACTGGGAAAAAGAAAAGAGAACCCCTCATCTGCTCCTCTTCCTCACTGACCACCCAGCCCCCTCATAATCCCTCATTACTCCTGGACTGTGAGAACCTACCAGCCCCTCAGACCCTCCTCCTTGTCCCTGATCCATCCCCAAATCTTGACAATACCTTCATCCTCATAACCAGCTCCTGACACACATTCCTTATTCCTTATGCCTTATCCCTTATTCCTTATCCTCCTCAACTACACATTCCTTATTCTTCCCCTTCTCCAATCCGCCCCAAATCCATCTCCTTCTTCCAGCAGCTCTTGTTTTGCACAGTAAATTACAGCAGTTTTTGGTCTCTCCAAACATCCTGCTCAAAGTCCTCCAAGTTGGCATTTTTGCTGTGTGGCAATCCCATTTTTGCCTAAATTTGAGATTCTTCACTGCTCCTTTTCCTGGCACACTCTTCCACGTGCCACTGRCGTGTGTGGTTGCCTTCCCTATGTTGGCCTTCCTTTGCCTGATCTTCCTCATAGAAATCCAATCTCTGGCAGGTCCACTGAAACAGCCACACAAAACATCCAAACAGGCCTTGAAAGCAAGAAAATGGGGTATTTCTAGGGGAAAATAAGCCATTAGGTGGCTCTACTTAATTAAAAATTCTCCAAGATCTCTTTGTTTTAACCGGGCAAAGAATGGCCATTCAATGGGAGATTGGCTGGACGCGTGAAATTCAAAACACAGTCCAAATTTTTATTGTAGTCTGCTTTGCAAAAACGCAGTTTTGAACTCTGACACTCCCACTCCAGTCCAGAATTCCTCCTCTTCTGTGCAGTTTCTGGTTTCACTGTTGGGTCAGATCAAAGTTATCCCTGGAGATGGGGTGCCAACACCTTCTCTGAGTTCAGAGCTTGGGGCAGAGATGCATTAATGTTTTTTATTTTCCTTTTAGTCCCTAGCAATACATTTATGTCAGTGGTTCATAATATCTAATTTTTCCTGTCTGTCTTTCATGTCCACATTTTTTTTGTGCCAGACTTTGAATATTAATACAGATTGTATCAGTTCTTTGTGGTAGACCCAGCAGCTTTAACAAACCTGTGGGTAAATGACATTTAGGCACTCTGGAGGACACGCACCAGCAACCACATGCCCAAATGTGTTCCCAGTACAAATACTGCTGAATCCAGACTCCAGATATTTATTTTCCTTTGCTACAGTTCTTATTTCCTGCGAGTTAGTTGGTATCTCACAGAAAAAGCTCAAGCCATTCCCAGCTCAGAGTTGTCTGTTCCCCAAGGCAGATCCACAGCTCTGAAGTTTGGCTTTGTGGTGGTCAAAACCAGATCAGGATCATTGCCCTGGGTCCTCTGGGTGAGAAAAGAGAGGAGAGAGAATATAAAAGTGTGGTGGTCACTCCAGTGGACCTGCTTACCAAGCTCCTGGGTGGAATTGTTCATTCGAAAAATTCCTTTTGCTGAGAATGCCTTTTGAAAAAAAAATAAAAAAAATCTGTGGGAAATGTCCAATTTCAACAACAATTTTAAGGTTTTCATTGAGGAAGAAAAAGCTTGAAAAATGTGCAGTTTTTTGGCAAAAGTAAGCTAAGGAGTTTGGCAAAAACCCAAACAAAAACCAAAAACCAGAAACCCCAAATTGTTTTGGTTTCTGGCCAAAATRTTTCCAGGTTTTGATTGCCAGAAACCAAACATTTTTCAGYTTTTGCTTCTTCAATGAAAACCTMGTAACTTCTGTAGAAAAATGTTAAGATAAGCTTTTGTTTTCACCGATTGTCTTTCATAGGAACAGAAACAATTCCTGCCTTTTTCCTTTTCCCTCGTGGATGGATGTGTGTGTGTCCATGGGACTGTGGTGGCCCATTTGTGAACTCCATTTGCCTTTCAACCTGAGCTGCAGCACTTTCTCTGCCTGGCTTCATTCCTCCAGCCCTGGCTGCCTGCCCATTTCTGGCTGTTTGTGGGCAGGTTTSAGCATCCTCTGCAAAACATTTTGGGCCTTCAGCTTCCAGAGTTGTCAGGAGTATCTGAGGATGGCAAACACATTACAGGACTAGCTGGGCATTATGCAGGATCTGCCCCTCCAAAAACCTACCTTCATCTTGGCAGGGAAGCCTGGATTAGCCAACACATCTTGGCTTCCTAATTGTGATTTTTCAGCCCTGCTTACCACCCACTGTGCCTGGGATTACACCTGTCCSAGTGTTCTGCATCGCTGTGTTCCAGCTTGGATACACTCCCTAAAAAACAATTACTTCATGTGGTGGATCTAGTTAACACTCCTTCCAGCTCTGAGTGCCTCTGACCCTGCAGATGCTAAGTGTTAGCAGTTGTGCTCTACTTGCTGTAATTCTCATTACCTCGGCGTAGACAAGACCTGTTTGCACCTTGAGAGGTTTAAAATCTTTTAGGRGAATCCCTGTGGAGGGTTTGATGATGGTGGTGGTTTTTTTCCCTCCCAACAATGCTGAGGATCTGCCAGGTTCCTTCACCAGGGCTGTGTGAGATGGGCACTCGTGGCAGCTCAGCCAACTCTTTGCCCTTTACCACCCTGCTGAAATCATCGCCAAACACAAAGCCAGGCTCTTGTGGGTTTTCTCCTTGGTTTCAGATGTGAAGGTGACCAGCTGTTGATTGAGTGTTGCAGAGACCTTTGGAGAACAGTGTGCATTCAGCTTGGAGATGAAGGGCTAAATTCAGACCATTTGTGCTCTTGGCATGCCKCTCCTCCTCGTCGCTGTGTGTTTGCTTTAGAAGTCTGGACTGGCTGACATGCCCCGGCCGCCGGCTAATGCGGATTAATTCTGACTCTCTTCAAGGCTTCAAGGAAACAGATTGTGGAGGGGTTTTCATCACAAGGGGAATGAAAGAAGCTAGCAGAGTATCTTAACCCAAACCACGTCACCCATTGCTTTCAATCAGAAAGGAGGACAGATGAGATTAACCTCAAAGCCCCCCTGGCTTCCTCGCTGCAAACCACAGTGCCAAGTGAGAGAGGAATGCAGGGAGAGGATGATTTTATTTTTTTTTTTTTGTGGACATGTAAGGAACTGGACTTAGACCACCAAGCCCATTCCACACYGGCCACCGAACAGTCATCAGAGGGTGTTGACTTTTGACCACTACTGTTTTTGTTAACAGGAAAAATAAAACCATATGTTGCTTAAGTAGATGCACAAAACTTTTCTCCAAATCCCCACAGACAAACTGTCAGCAGCAAAAGTATTTACTTTGGTAATGCAGCTGGGCTTAATCCCAGCCCCATTGTGTTTGTGCATGCCTTTTCACCACGGAGCTCAATAACATGCTGTTTGCGAAGAGGGTGAATGAATGCATGCAGCATGATTTTGGTTATTAGGCCTATCGGTTACAGCCCCAGACAAAAGGCTGGAGTCAACAATGGTAGCACTACACAGGCACTGCTCATGCTTCCAGTTAGGCTAAATGGRAATCTCAGTCATCAGTCACGTCAGCTAGCCATCATCTCGAGGTAGGACAGCAGGACTTGGCCCGGTGCTGCAGATCCTCAGCTGGCTCAAATCAGCGTAAATCCAGTGTAGTCCAAGGAGCCACAGCTGAGCATTTTGGCGCCTACTGTCTATTTTTGAGTTTAGTGGTTGTTGAATACTTAATTCTCCAGGCGGCAAGCTCCAGCAGCTGAGCCGTGGATGTGCCTGCAGGATGCTTCCTGCTGGCTGGGGGGTCACAAACACCAGCGAGGGGTCTGGATGGCTCCTCTGTAGGTGCCAGCCTTGGGGAAATCCTAAACACAAACACAGGCTGGRTGGAGAATGGGCTGAGAGAGCCCTGAGGAGAAGGATTTGGGGGTGATGGTGTTCAGAAGCTCAACACAGCCCCTGAAGAAGACTGTCAGTGTGCACTTGAAGCCCAAAAAGCCAGCTGTGTCCTGGGCTGCATCACAGGAAGAGTGACCAGAAGGTTGGGGGAGGTGATTCTGCCCCTTTACTCTGCTCTCATGAGGATCCACCTGCAATGTTGTGTCCAGCTCTGGGGCCCCAACATCAGAAGGATCTGGACCTGAWGGAGCAAGTCCAGAGAAGGCCACGAAGGTGATCAGAGGGCTGGAGCACCTCTGCCATGGAGAGAGGCTGAGAGAGCTGGGGGTGTTCAGCCTGGAGAAGTGAAGGCTGCACCTTCCAGTACTGAAAAGGCCTCAAGAGAKCTGGAGAGGGACTTTTRATGAGGGCATTGAGTGACAGGACAAGAGGGGATGGCTTCAAATTGACAGAGTGCAGCTTTAGTTTCTGTATGAGGAAGAAATTGTTTACTCTCTCTGGGTGGTGATGCACTGGCACAGATTTCTCGGAGARGCTGTAGATGCCCCATCCCTGGAAATGTTCATGGCCAGGYTGGATGRGGCTCTGAGCAGCCTGGTCMARTGGAAGGTGTYCCTGAGCRTGGCAGGKGGATTGGAATGAGATAATCAATCTTCAGGGTCCTTTCCAGCCCCAGCCMYGCTGTGATTCTGTGACATGGAYCCATYAAAAGCTGGGTGCAGATTAACTCCRTGTTTGAGTACTGTGAGCACTGAAAGCCTTAAACAGGTGCTGGGGGAGATCAAACCAGACACCAAATCCATTCTCTTGTGAGCCTTTTCATCTCAGGCTGCAGGTGAGGGCAGCAGCAGGTCCATGCCTGGTGCTGACACYGATTTGGTGGCAGGATGGGCAGCACGTGGGTCCTCTCCCTGTGGCAGAGCACTGTCAGTGTGCCCTGGTCCCCACTGTGCTGGGCTGGTGACAGGGCACATGCACCCCCCATCACAAACTCACCAAAATGCTGCTTTACAACCTGAGATGCTGCAGCTGGAGTTTGGAAAGGAGGGAAAAGCCATCTGTGTTCATTATCACCGGAAGAACCACAATATTTCAGAATGGTTCTCTCTCACACAGCTGCAGCTAAAGGTGTGAAAGTAGCTCAGCTCCCATGAAAAACTGTTTTGATGCCTTGTCCTTGTGCTGGAAATGCTGCATGGACACGAGTTTGTAACAGAGTTGTGCTTCAAGTTTGAGGAACCCTGACCGTGGTTCAACTCAATGCAAATTATCTGTTCCCAAACACAAARTAAGTGAGGAAGATGCCAAATTTCTCTTTGTGAAAAATATAAACAACTCYTTTTCTCAGGGTAAAGGCTCATAGATAAACCAGATGTTCCCAGATAAAAGATCTGGTTCTGCTGACACTTCCATAAACCTTTTCTCTAATATTCCACAATAAACTCGAGCAGCTTGCTGATAGAATTATGGAACACGAATAAGACCTGCAAAAGGCTCTATGACAAGATGGGTGATTTAAAATATCCTTTGTAGACATGCACAAGAAATTTAAACACCTGATAAAACTTAGGGATARTCCCTAAAATACCCCTGTAAAATATAGGACACTTGTGTGAAGGCTGTTTGACACCATTTGCTTCACAATTTCGACAAATATTACAATGCCACCAATTATTTCCACAACATCAAACTTTTGGGATGACAAGAAGACGTATTTTGGGGCAGTGGCAGAGCAAGGCAAGAAGAAATGAAACCAGAGAGAAAGAACCTTGGACATGCTCTGGTAACACACACATTCAGCATCACAAAGCCATGGCTGTGTCAGAGTATTGCAATCAGTGAAATAATGTGATTTAAACACCATCAATGGGTGTGCTGTGACCTGCACAGAGAGAAATCTGTCCTCAAGAGCTGATGGGCACTGGGAGGCCAGGGCAGGGCTGGGAAGCTCTGCAGAAGGAACRCTGAGATTGAAGACAATGAGGCAACCGTTAAATATCACCCATGGMAAAATGCTGGTATTTTTTCTGGTTTTCTGGGGAGTGGCAAAATGACTCTTTTGTGGAAGAATTTCAGCTGTCAGCAGAGAAAACGATCTTTTGGATATTTTTTTTTCCCCAAAACAAGTTATCCTCTCTTTGTTTTTTATTTAAGATGCTGTTGGCACTGAATCTCAAGATTTTCTTCAAAATTTCCTATGGGGCCTGAGACTGGGAATTATTCTAAATTATTCTTTCTGTACAGAAACTCTAAACCTCTCAATGTTGCCCTCATGCTTCTCCTTCCCCCCATCCAGGACTAAGTCCCCTGTTCAAGATCATCTTTGAGCAAAGCTGCCTGAAGGGACTCCCAGTGCTCTTTAGCCCCAAACATTTTCCTTCTGTAGGAATTTTTGCTGCTTGRCAGTTTTCTGTCCTGCAGCTGCACCATAACAGTTGCTCATGCCACAAATAAGGTCTGTGCAATTTTTTAAAATCTCTGTTAATCTATTTCTCCCCCTGTGGTGCCAAGCATTTTCTTTCACTGACCTGCTTTATGGCTGAACAGGTCCTAAGGAGGAGAACATTCAGGGACCCCTTTAACTGGCTTTGCCTTTGGAAAAACATCCCATGGATGATGTTCTGGGTGATTTTCTGGCCGGTGCCTTGTGTCAGTGGAGCAATCAGCTCTTCGAGATCAGTGATGGGCAGAACAAGATCTCCTCTGCTGATCTCAGTGCTGTGTCTTCCCTTGCCAAATACCTCCAGCTAATTAATGAAGGTGTGAGCAGCACTTCCAGGGTGGGAATTGCCTGGGAAAGGACAAGAGCATGAACACTCCCTGAACAGTCATGGGGTGCTGGTTAATGCCATTCCCAAAGTTTCCCGTGTCTTTGCTTGGCCACGGTGCCCAGAGCAGGCTGCTGCGGGAGAGAGGGTTGAACCACAGGGAAATTATGAGTGAGTTGAAAGGCTCGTGGCCTCCTCAAGCCAGCCAGGATGCTATTTAAAGGACTGTATTATTCCCTGCTGCATCTTCTGGCCKGCACAGGGAGCTTTCATTAGTGTGGCTGGCAGAGAGAGAGAGAAAGAGAGAGAGAGAGATAGAGCCCTGGAGAGCTCACACAGCTTTCCACAACATCTCGGCTTGAAAGAGCCTTTGACTGTGCATCTTGCAAAATGTTTTCTCTGAGCTGTCAAAATATGCATCAGTCAAACCAGAGCAGTCTGGAATGCGTTACGTGTGCGTTGGCAATCTGTGATCAGTGGGGAGGGGGTCACAGCAAGGGCTCTCGGAATTCCAGAGAAGGCAYCGTGGTCCGTGGGTGATGTCCGAGKTCCTGGGATGTACCTCAGCCTCTGTTGTGGGGGAAAAAAACCTCTCAAACCCAAAGGGATTTCTCTTTGGGGTCACAAATCTTTTGAACCCTGCCAGGTTTGAAAGCAAGCAAGCGACACTTTGCTTCCCTACTCCTCAAAGAAGGGCAGATCCCTTGGCTTTGCTCTCTTCCACATGGGTGGAGGGTCCCAGCAGGGGATGGGAGGGTGCACAGGCAGGGCCAGAGGGTCATGTGTCACAGCACATACTGACAATCTCCATGGAGTCCATCTGAGCTGGGAACCCTTGCAGRTGACAGAGCTTCCAGACCTGGTGTGCTCCCAGGAAAAAAACCTCTGTGGGCTGGAGCTCTCCTGCCCTGCTGTGTGTGATCTGTGAAGCTGAGGAGCAGGACACTGGCCATTGCTCAGCCTTGAAAACGTGTGAGGTGCTGCCATAATTTGGGAGTCAGCTCTCAGGAGCTCRTTTTGAGTGTCTCATGCCCAGCCCTGAGGACATGGAGGCTGTTAAAAGGGGCTGTTCCAACATCCTGATTTTCCTAAGGRTGAGTAAAGCACGCCACAAAGCAAACTCTGGTAACACAGGGCTGGACAGACAAGGCAGACAAGCTGCTTTTAGTAAAACTGCTGGGCACTTCTCTGGAGCCTTTTTGTAGGCACTTTATTTCCAGAAAGAGATTTTGGTGTCAGAAAACATCCAAGTGAGTCCTGATCACGGCCAGAGGGTGTCCTTCGGAGCACGTGGGATTTTTTGGCTGGGCTTGGTGTCTTGCTGTGCTGCTGGAGCCCTCCCGATGGTGCCAGGCAGACGCTCGGACAGTGCCAGGTGCCAGCCTTGTCCCCAGGGCAGCCCGGGGAGCGGGTTCCTCCCGAGCTGCCCGCTATCAGGAATGCAGGCATAGTGTTTCCATGAGTAAGCCTCGCTTGCAGGGGTGCATGTTTGCAGGATGAGGCCATGGAGTGAATTGGGGAGCGAGTCCTGCCCTGCTGCAGAGCTGATGAGGTACATGTGATGTGGAGCCGGGCAAAGGCACGCTCGAGAGCTTTTAATTTCACGCTTCCTAAGCAAGCACACTGCTCTCCGTAAAAACTGCAGGACTCTTGGTGGGTYTATTTCTGTCTTAAATTTAGCTTTTCTTTAAAAGTAGAAAATGCTTAAAATGGGGGTGATAGAGAGATGAGGCAGATTTGCCTGTGAGCCGGGGTAAGTGGCATCTTCCTGGTTTGCAATGGATCTGAGACACTGAACATCACTGAACGTTTAAAAATACACACTGCAGACCTTGCTTAGTTTGAGCTGTGGCTCTTCTCTTCTAAACATAATGGAAAACAAACGAGGTGTGAGGCAGGGSCGTGCAAGGAGTCCCCAGGCAAAGCCACAAAGGTTTAGTACCCCCAAACAGCAGGTCCCCATTCAGGTCCTGACTGCAGCCTCATGTCATGTTAATGTCACGTAACCGGAGCTGATGTATTCCCAGAAGGACTAATTAGTCTTGATTTTGGATGATGCTGCTGTGAGCAGACCATTTCCAGGTCTGAGGTCACCTCTGGGATCTGTGTTCTGTGCTTTGTGCTGCTGTGCTCCCAGATGTGCACAGAAAGACACTGCTCCTCCTTAGCAAAGTGTAAAGAAAGAAAGGTGGTGGTGAATGTAGCAAAACTGTTAGGTTTGAAAATGCAAATTTTTTTCCCTTTCCTCTAATTTGCTGACTGCCCTATAGGCCAAAACACCACCCTGGAACTGCAAATCCTTACCAGATTTCCAGTCCTTACCTGGCTTCTAATCCCTTAAACCCATTTTCCCCCATCTAGTAGATAGCACATGGAAAACTTTGGGTTCACGGTCATACTCCCTGCACGGATGTGAGTGCAGTCCAAGCAAATAAATCCTGAGTGCAAGCATTCATACATGAAGAACTTCACACTCGGAAACATGACCACACCAAATTGCTGCCAGAGTTTTAAAAGCAGCTTTAGAAAATATTGGCCCTGCATCTTGTATTTCTGCAGCGAATGGTTTGATTCATCGGGGAAACACCAGCTAAGTGCTCATCAGMCTGGAGATTCAGGCAGGAGAGAGAGAGGCTGGGATGAAGAAAGCTCTTTGCTTGTACATAAATGCACCCTGGACTGATTAGCTACCAGAGGAAAAGGAAATCTTTATGATTTCTGCCTTTATTTGCCATGTCTCTGTAATTAYGAGGACTTGATAGAGAAGGGTATCTTTCAAGTATATGAAGCATATGCTCCCCAGAAACACTCAGCAGCAAAGTTTTTGGCTCCTGTGACTAATGCTAGCAGAAGGTTCAATTTCCTGACCGTCAGCACCAGGTTTTATTAAGAAYGAACATTTTCCCTTTATTTTCCCCCCAGTTCCCAAAGTATTATTGATAGYTGATTATTACTGTTTTATGTGAGGTCACAGCAATTAGTTTTGAATTGCAGACCTGCAAATGTGCAGTCTGTAAAACTCAGGCCAGAGTTGGAGAGCAGAGGTAGCACATGTCTGGAAGCCACCCTGAGGCTATAAACTCCCTCGTGGAGAAGTTGGAAGATTCCAGAGGGAAGCTTTATCTCCAAAGTTCATTTTACTTTTACAGACATGTGTCTCAAGAAGGACTCGTGACCATTTTACAGTGGTTTTTTTTTTTTTGGTTTTTTTTTTTTTTTTTTTTTTTTTTTTTTTTTTTTTTTTTTTTTTTTTCAGGACCTGCTCCATTCAGCTCACCAAAGAGGCACTGCTCTTGCAAGTAGCACCCACTCAGCATTTCATTTCAGCCTTGGGGCTGCTCCAATGTGTGCTGTTGGTGAGATGGGACAACTCTACCCCTCTCAGCCTTGGCTGCTCGGGGCCCTGCTCACCCCATTGTTCCTCTTCTCTCTTCTTCCTCTCTCTTCTGATGGCTCAGGGCTGTCCTTAGGTCTTGCCAACTGGTCTCACTTTCAGCCCTCTCAGCCTTCTTCCAAAACAACTCCCCTGCTTTCCTCTGTGCAGCAACCCCAGGAGTGATTTATGGTGTAATTCATGAGTTATATACTATTATAATGCGTATCGTGGAAAGCAAGAGAGCAATGGGAACTTCCCCTTCATTGCAAAGACCCCTACACTTAACCCATGGTTTACCCTCTCTTACATATTTGGGATGGGGGCCAAAATAAGATATTAGGAAAAAATCCTTCACTGAAAGAGTGGGTAAGCATTGGAACAGGACTTCCAGGAAAGTGGTGGAGTCACCAGCCCTGGGAGTGTTCAAAAGCCAAGTAGGAGTGGCACTTTGTGCCACTACCACAGCCAACACAGTTGTTTTGGTAGCTGGTTGAAAGTTGGACTTGGTCTTTTCCAGCCTTAATGATTCCATGATTTTTTTCAGAGGGAACATGCTCATGGGGACAGCAACTTGATTTTAATACCCACCAGTATTTGAARTAAATGATCTTTCATGGCACAAAATCCATCCCTGACAGGGGGTCACTGGGACAACAGACTGGTTTCTTGTGCTTAATGCTGTGAGAAATCCCTTGGACTTCAGAAAGATCAAGCACACTGATGTCCCCAAATCACATTTTTTTCAATATTGATACAAAAGGACACACATTTACAAGTTATTGGTGTGTTGTGGGTTAAAACTTTTAAAAGGATGTCTTGGGCAAGCTTATTCTATGTGTAACTTTGGGTTAAACTTTATACTCCCCCAGCCCTGAACTTTTATAACATGTTTTGATTCAATCAGGATTTGCCTGAATTCACCTGGTTATATCTGAGGGCAGCATTTGTCCTTCTCTCTGCTATAATTACTTGAAGGAAAAGTTACAACCAATCACAGCAAAATTCAATTACTGAATAGCTATCAGTGACAAAGTGCTGTGGAAAACACTTTGATCTGAATAAAATACTTAGCCCTACACAAAATGAGATATTGTCTGATATTTAGGGCTTTTCATAAGCAAGTGGAAGCAAAGGTAATTATGGTAGGCAGAGAGAAAAATCAATGTTTTGATTTGAAAATTAGCCTTTTCTGGATTGTTTTTTCTGGCTGAGACAATCTGACAACATTTTATGAAATATTTTGATCTGCTTGAAATTGTCTCTCTTTTTCTCTCTTTTTTTTAAAAACGAAAAATGTTGTATTTTTGGCTGAAAATCTTTACTGTATCCAGAAAGGGAAATCATTCTGTCAAGGGTATTGTAAAAAGCCCTGTGTTTCATTGCCTTTTAATGGAACCTTAATAGAAGTTGGCAGTGTAGATGACGAAGCTGGAAGGCTGCAGTGAAATTTAAACAATCAGAAGTTGTTCTGAGGTTCATGACCATGAGAGAGCCCTCGAAGCCCGTAACTATTTCATGGGCCATGAAAATGGCTGATCTCATTTCTTCCCATCAGGTCCCCATCCTTGGGAGAAATGCTCAGAACTGCCAGAAACCCACAGGGGACCATGCTATGGCCACTGATTTGAGATGGAGGATGTGCAGATCCTGCAGTGAGGAAGGGAAACATCAGCTTCACCAAAAAAAAAATGCATTGAAATCTGGAAGAGCTCTTGGGTCTGTGAAGGAGAGGATAAATTTAATCAAAGTCAAYGTTTCCAGCTGATTCAGAAAAGCCTGACTATGCATTAAGCTGTAATGACCTCTGGCAGACTTTTAATCTGGATGTGAGCATTTTAACTTTCTTTCTAATGAGGAGCATGGCTTCTAAATCCTGTGAAAAAAATTGCATTTGAATAAGTTTAAGCTACTTGCAGCTTACATTGTACCCACTGGAAGTTCTTTGGGTTTTTGTWGGAATATTCCTGAAACCAGAATTAGAAGAAAAATTCCCCAGGGATAATACTACCTGGACTGGTACTTCTCTTGCTCCTCTGCACTGGTTATTTGTGCCTCTTCATTGCTGCTACATATTCACAAAGCTTTTAGCTCTTAGTCTATTGGTTTGTCCATTGCAGAGCTTTTAATAATKGTTATTTCCTGGTAGTGAATATTGAACTTGGTCTGGGGGGACCTGTTTGTAGCATAGTTTTCCATAATTACCCAAAATTTACACAGCAATTCCAAGCTTATTACATGGGGCATAGTATRTAATTACAGGCATAACATATTAGGTCCTAATAACAGCAAATATATCATTACACAAATCATTCCTGTTACTGTGCTGATGTTTTTATATGGAGTGAGTGAATATAATTGCTAATAATGACAATACCCATCTTACAGCTGTGGTGTAATTGGTGCCACTGTGACACACAGCAGGGCAGGGGGAGGAACAAGAAAACTTCCACTGAAATATGGTTGAGTTCATGAAATAYCACATCCAAAAACCAAGGTGGAAACCCTCTCTTTTAAAGTTTATATAGGAGAATTTCACTCATCACAACTGCCCAGGAAGAGGGATCCACACTGTCTCGCTTAGATGATGGATCTCCTAATTAATTGTGGAAAGGGGAGATGGTTCTCCAGACCCCAGAGTTGTGGAGGGAGGGAAGGAATCTTATAAAGGCAATGGCAAAGAGAGTTGAAGCAGAAGGGCACCAGGTGAACTGTGCACATGATGTGTCTCATCTTCCAGCTTGGAAAAGCTGGGCTTAGCCCTAGATTTGTAATAAAAGTGCTTTGAGTCACTGTAGACCTCCCCTGGAAGGTGACAGCTGATCCCTGCCCAAGGTGCACAGCTCGTGGGGAGGAGGTGTCAGTGCTGGCATCAGTCAGACACCCCTGGGTGTGCAGAAAGGACACAGAAGGGGTTCAAGGCCAGCCCTGACCTTTGCATGCAGCTCTGTGAGGRATTTGGGTTCCCACACACAGGTTTATGAGTGATTTAGGTTCCTACATACAGGTTTATGAGTGATTTGGGCGATTGAACRTTGGTTAATGGGTTGATTAAGCACTGCTGTCCTGGCACTCCGAGATGCATCATCTCAGCCCTAGGCATGAGGGCAGCTTGGTGGAGGGTAGAAACAATGGAGATTTATTCTTCCTGCAGTACTGTGTCAAAAAGCTCAGGCGGTGACTTTTGTTTCAACATCTACATATTTATATCTGCTGCATACTTCAGGCTGAAATTTGTTTCCTTTGCTGACAGGTTAACCTGCTTTCTGGGGTCTGTCTGCAGCAGCCCACCAGCACCTTTGCCAACACCAACCTGGATTTACAATGCTGAGCCCCCGTTTTCCACAGCAGCAGGACAAGRGTCAGCCACTCTCATTTTGTTCACGTCTCCAGAGCACCTCAAAGTGACAATAGGAGGAGGAAAAAAACCAGGCTGGGGTCTGCCCTGAGGCATATCCTCAGGGGCACATGGTTGGGAGTTATCAACAGGACACAGTTTGCCACCTTGGCCACCTTGGTTTGGGCAGAAAGTCCCTGTTTTGCCACCCTATTTTGGTATGGAAATTCCCCACTTAGAGCAGAGATGGTGAAYGAGAGCCATGGGAGCCAGAACCAGCTTGCCAAAGTGATTTTACCCAGCCATGCAAATATTGATGGGCCAGCCTGAGTGGGAGTATTTCTATGGATGTGGGGCAGAGGGAGAAGGAGATGCTCAGCTGAGCCTGGCGAGGGTTGTTGTGCAAATGTGGCTGTGTTGGTCTGCAAATCACAGAATCATGGAATATCCTGAGCTGGGGAGGACCCATCAGGATCATCAAAGCCCAGCTCCTGGCCCTGCACAGAACTCCAAAAATCACACKRTGTGCCTGACAGCATTGTCCAAAWTCTTCTTCAACTCTGTCACGTGCCATGACCCCTTCCCTGGTGMGCCCATTCCAGTGCCCRACCACYCCCTGGGTAAACATAATTTTCTTATCATCCAACCTAAACTTTCCCTGACACAACTCCATGCTTTCCTTCRGGTCCTAATGGTTACATCCAACACCAAAAGTGACTTTGAGCTCAGTGTTCAAGGATAGAAATGGTAAGAAAAGGTCATACCAATCCCACCAGCCACGAGCAACAGTGAACCCTCGACAGAAAGGAATCTGCCTTTGTGGGGCAGATCATTCCACACTCTATCTTTGAGACTTCATAGACAGCCTTTCAACCCCTGGCAACTGCAGGGGTTATATAAGTGGTGATATAAAAACTGGCTTGGAAAAGTTTGGATTTAGAAGTGTCTGTGCAGGACAGAGCTCTTTGTGCAAGGATTTGGCAGCTGTGAGGACATTTATTTATCCAGCAGGTAAACGGTGACTGCTGCTGCGAATCCTGTGCAGGACTTTGAACAAGCCTGGCAGTGTTGTCACATTTGTAAGATGATCCTTACCTCGGTCTTTTGCCTTTGGTATCAACTTGGCCACTAAATTCCTTCAGCAATTGCCAGGAGGTGCTGATGCATTTCACCCACCACAGCGTGCAGTGGATGCAATATGAGCAAGGGGTGCAGTGCTTTATATCCAGGCAATGTTACTGTTTTGGGTGTGATTTCTGCTTAAATATGCCATCTTGGTCTAATATGGCATTCAGAATCTGTAAAAAACCCACATATCTTTTACATGAGTATCATCTCCTCTCTGTCCCATGGGTCATGGTCAGCTGAGCAGAGCTGCCATCCTTTGTGGGAGCTGTGTTTCCAAGGCTCCTGTGCCCTCCCATCCCATCCCATCCCATCCCATCCATGGAGCCGGGAGCCGGCGCCAACTGGGAGCAAAGGCTTTGGCTCTGCTGACCCTGGGGAGGTGATGGCACGAGGGCTGTTTTGCTTTTCCAGCACGATAACAAACATCACTCCCTTGTTATCATCAGAGAGAGCGATCTCTCGGGGAGGGGAGGAGTGAGGCAAGGTCAGCTCTGTGCCTGGCCAGGAAAGCCTMCATGACRGYGTCCAAACTMACATGTTGGCCACYCTTGGGTAAACATTTATCCTTGTGTTGTTGTCAGGGCTGGTGGGAGGAGCTGGGCTGAGGTGCAGGGGCAGTTTCAGGGGTGGCACCGCTGCTCCTCTGACCTCTCACAGACATTCAAAAGCACCCACACAGCCCCTTGCAGGGTCTCGCTCACTTAAACTGGGCAAACCAGTTTATTTTAGCTTTTAGGGACAATCTCTCTGCCATCACATACTGGGAATAGTGGGGAATATTTAAGGAAAGCAAATTTAGAAATTTGTAAATGARCAACATGATCCCAAGGGTTAATATTTCCCTAATCAGGCGGACAAAGAATAGTGTGTGACCTCAAGCCCCAATTGCAACCCGATGATGCTGTCCAGCTTGTGACTTACGTATTTGCAGCAAATGCCTTATCTATAACAGGCATTGAAAGAGAAAAAAAAAAGGGTAAATAAAACATATCAGCAGTATTGTATCGCTGACTCTCCCTGTAGACCTTGCTTTACCAATAATTAACTGTCTCAAACTGAGAACCACTGCAGAACCCCTAACTAAAATATGATGGTGTTTCTCAAATTAAAAATGCTYGGTGAAGGTTTCACTCTGCTCAAAGAAATGCCCACAGGGTTTCCCTAGCCTGTGTGTGTAATAGCACAACTCAGGGTTGTCTCCATTTCTCCRGCTYGAAATCCAGATGGGAGAATTGCAGSATGGCCAAYACAAAAYYTGCTRTTCCTCCTTTAGGTCATMYTTTGAGGCTGTTTTGTTTTTTATTCCTACTGCCTTCCATTTCCCTTTTTCTCACTGTTTTCTCTGGCTGGGACAAACACATGAGGTCCAATCCTTGATGGTTCTTGAAAGCAAATGCACTTTAAACCCAGTCCTTTGACAKGAGWGCAAACAGCCCTGGAGCGTTTCCCRCAGTCAGTGAGCTCAGCTCCTCTCCCCATTATAAGCTAAAAGTTTGACTTTAATTTATATAATAAAAGACATTGTTAAAAACTGTGCTTTAATAAAGAAATACAAATGACAATCTAAAAATGTATTTTATTGGGCTGCTAATAATGACCAGCGGTGAGAGTGGAGGGGGGARCCATATAATGAGCTCCACAGAAGGGGTTTGGACACAGCTGTCCCATGTGTCCCAAAAATCTGGCAGAAGACATCTGGAGCTCACTGGGAGCCAGGGGACTTGGCACTGAGCAGCCTGACACCCCAGACTRAGACCC
This sequence comes from Malurus melanocephalus, assembly GCF_030028575.1. Lineage (NCBI taxonomy): Eukaryota > Metazoa > Chordata > Aves > Passeriformes > Maluridae > Malurus > Malurus melanocephalus. Next base: position 128,220 of record NW_026623621.1, read on the forward strand.
TACTCGGGTGAGCTCAGGTTTTACACAGCAGCTCCCCAGCTCGGGGCTCACTGGCCAATTGCTCAGATTGGGAAACAAACAGGCAGGCACTRAGGAGTTCCAGTTTTGTATATTCATGTCAGTAAAACAGAGATTATTCCCTCCCCTGCCCAGTGATTCTTGCCTGCCCCAGCTCCTTGCCCATCCTGGCGCTGCCTGACCAGGTGACACTGGAGTAAGGCAGACACACGGGAACCTGACTCACACTGAAGTAGCCAGGATGTGAATCTGGCCTAACAAATAACATTTCCCCTTGAGATTAACAAAACATGTTAATCTTCTTGGTTTGGAGACCCATATTTTTTTACTTGAACACAGAGCTCTGTCCCTCCATCATTAGCAGATGTCTTGCACACAAACTGCATTACCTATAAAGTCTGCTTACTCCAAGCAAATGGTTCTCCATCTCTTCTCTCTTTTTTTTTTTTCTTTACTTCAATTTGAAGTGAAAGGTACAGTATAGGATTCAAATGCTTTTGCATTACAAGGGTTTCTGACCACTTGAAAAACCCCATGGAAAAAATGACTTCACAAACCTGAAACGCCGGCCGAATCATTTTGCTGCACTTCTTTCAGCCTGGCTCAACTTCCTTATGATTCTTTTTTTTTTTTCTCTTTGCTTTACACGGCACTTCACTTTTGCTTGTTTAATTTTATTTCTTTATTAAAAAAAAATAAAATTCATAGCTCCTGTTTCAGCTCTCACTTTGTGTCAGTATTTCTACCCTGCAGATGTGTTGCACAGGCAGGAACATCAGGAAATTGCCCAAAAGGCAACGGAGTAGCCCAAAGGAAGAAGCAAACCTGAACACTGAAGCATGGTTTGGTGTTGTCCAAGCTCTTGCCCACACCAAATGCTSGCTCCAGGGCTGTAGGCAGGGAAGTGAAGGCTGAAGAAATAAGAGGTAACTCACAGAAGGGTACAGAAATTGGGCTTTGTCACCGACAGCTGGCTGGCCTGCTTGCCACGATCTGAATGGCACCTCTGACTTTTCTTTGGCTCAAAGATTTAACATTAAGGCAAAAAATAAGACACAATGTAGAAGCTCCATCAAATCTTTGGCACAACAGCAACAACAACAACAACAAAAAATTACTGTACACATGAGTTGAGAGGGTAACATTTCCCAGTTAAGCAAAGGGAAAAGTGCTAAATAAATTGCACGTACTAAAAGGTGGCTGGCTTAACAACAATAAGAAGCATCCCTGTCCTTTTGCTTTTCTCTTTTCTTTTCCTTTTTTCCTTTCTGTTCCAGAGATTAAGAAAGTTCCTTGGCCAATCGTCATCTCCAAAAGGGGTTTCTGCAAAAAAGCTGCTTTCAGTCTTCATCTGGATCGTGCAACCTTTGCCAATACCAGATGTAACTCTGGCTGGAAGCTCTTCTGAATCCTCCCTTCCTGGTAATTACTCCTGGAAAGAGAAAGATGCACCATGAGAACAGGGAACACATGGTGTCCCGGCGGCTCCTTGCATGGACCGTCGCTGACGCACGCGGGAGCATCCTTGGGGACTGCTGGCCATGGATCTGTGATTTTTAAGAGTTGGGCTCACAGAGGAACCATCTGTAGGTGCCACAACGGTGGCCAGAGCCCACAAAGAGGAGAGGGAGTGGCAGACAGGAAGAGGAAGGCTTGGGGAGGAAAAACAACACAGTAATTTGGTGTTGGGTCCAACTCCTGCCTCCGCCAACAAAAAAAAAAAAAGTTAGCAGTGATGGTAAATACCCGCTGTTTTCAGTTCAMGAGCTGATCTCAGAAAGTAAAGGAATTGCAACTAGATGGGTTTGTGCAGGAGATGGGCTTTATTTCGGTATTTTAGGTGTTGTATTGAGTTTTTGCAGGCATGGCTGCTCAGCCTGTGCATCCCCTGCGAGTCACAGCCACGGCAGATTATTTGGGCAATTGCAYTGGGCTACAGAATATTATGGCCAGGTCCCCAGGAAAATGGTCAACTCCAAACCATGGCTACTTTAGACAAGGAAAATCTCATCTAAASCCTCTTTAGCATTAAAATAAGCCCSACAAATATCCCACAAACAATCGTTAGCATAGTTCAAAACAGAGGAAAATCCTCAGGGCCTGAGGATTTCATGAGATCACATCTCTATTATCCGAACTGCCTTCATCACGTGGGCTCCTAAATCCTCCTTTAAATAACTTAGGAATTAGAAACTTGGAAATGAGATCACTTTGAGCTAGTGCTACCACCATTTCTTGCTTCTTGCCAGTGGATTTGTGAACCTTTCAGGGAGCAGGACRGCCTCTGAAGGTTCTTTGGACATGGTCACCAATTCCCTGGGTAGGTCAGCCATCTTTCTGTCAGTCTCAACAAGGTCAAACTCCTTAAAGCCTGGCCTGAAAAACACATTTTTTCCCCAGTCTGTTTTGTTTCTGTACTGCTTCTTTTTCCATCACTGGATATTGTAACATTAGGGCACAAAATACTAGCAACATACCGGTATTTATTTTATTTATGACTATCATTAGGGCAGCTGCTGTGATATCAACCATTACAGCTGATCATCCATGCCAGGCTAAGTGACAAAGGGAACTTAAAAAAATCCATTTTATTTATCACCTGCTCCTGTCAAGTGCAGACCCAGGGGAGCACAGGTCTGTCCCAACACCATTAAGGTTTCTCTTGATAAGAGTATTTCACTGAAAGCACCCAGGGTCACCCTGCACAATCCTACCTTGTACTGCTCAAAGAAAATGAAGAAACTATTGCCCTAATTCAAGGCCTTATTTGGGATTTTGAATAAATGAGGTTTAGGTGGGAGAATGACAAACARCCTTGTGTACTGCCAATGTTTTTTTGTGAGGAACCTCCAACAATAAATAATAGATATTAATTACCTGTAACAGAAAAGATGGTTGTTTAATTTATCCCACATTTAAGTATGGAAAGAAAACGTAAAAGAAGGGAAGCAATGAGCACTCTCATTAATATTAAAAGACAGCAGAGAGATCAGAAGCATTGGTGGGTTTTGGGAAGCAGGGTGGCTTTAGGAAGAGGAGTCTCAGGGTCAGGTCTCCACTCTGAAGTCTTTGCAGCTGGGGAAGATCACCCATGGGGGGCAAGAGGGAATATGCACAAACCAGACAAGGGAATTTGTGCTGCACCCTCCAGACAGAGGAAATGRAAAAGGGAATGGGGAGATCCCTCTGCAATGTGATGGAGATGCTCAGCACACCTCACTGGCACCGCTCAATTGGTCCCCAGTCACTGCCCCAGCCCTGGCCATGGGTTATGTTTGGGGGGAACAGGCTYCTTTCTTTCCCCCTCCACCCTTTCCCACTGCAGCCAGGAGCTCTGAAGACAGATTTATTAGCCTGGGTCTGCTTTAAACTAATAACATCAGATCTCCCATGGCTCTTGAATTTGACAACTGGCCCAATGACCTTGGTGAGTTTGCAGCATCCCGGAGCATTTCAATCTCTATAAATCAAAGCACTTCTGGAATTGAGTCAGCCTTTGTTCCAGGGCTTCTCCTGTCTCTGCTGCTCACATTTTCCTTTTGCTGTAGTTACCCAGTATCTGTGGGGTGGATCTCACCCTATTCCTGGTAACACCCTTGCTGCAAAGGGGATGGACCCTACACTGGGATCCTGCTCCCACMCAGCCTTTGTTTGCTGTGACATGACTGCTCCAACACCCCATAAGGCAAAGAGGATTTTGGGGTGTTGTCATGCAGCAGGGGAGTCCCACATCACATCCTTTTGCAAGAAAAAGCTTTGGGCCCTGTTCTTTGGGCTACTGATGCTCAACACCTCAGTGGGCCAACGCACAGTGTGCAGTGCCCTTGGGGATGCCCTTGGGGTAGCTGCTGCTGCCTCCCTGTCTGGAGTTGGGTGACCTTGCTTGAGACCTTGCCATGAGCCTCAGCACCCGTGCCCCACCTGCAATCACTGTTTTGGGCTGCAGGGACGTACCAAAAGTGAGTGACAAGCAAATTATCTCACTGCCCTATTTAGAAGCAGACCCCTGGGTGGACAACCCTCCAGCCAGCACGCAGCAGGGATAACCCCTGGCCAGGCAGAGCCAGGTCCCCT
>NW_026623621.1:132766-141612 GCF_030028575.1 Malurus melanocephalus
CCCCCAGGGATGCTGTCCCATGGCAGATGGACACACGGACAGGCTCAGAGCACGCTGCTGCTCTGCTGTGGTCCAGCTCCTCCCCGGAGCCCGCGGAGCTGGCGGCCGTGGGGAAGCAGACTGGCTGGCTGCCCGCTCTCGCCGGCAAGTCCTAGCAGGGAAATGAAGCTATTTTTAAAGAGGAACCTCTGCTAAGTCAAACTGCAGGGAAAGGGAGGTCGAATCTCATTATGAGACCCCCCTTCCTCTCCACACAGGATGGGAAGCCACGAGGAAGAAATGCCATGCAGATCATCAAGGTTTTACTGTGCTGGCTCTGTATGGTTCTGATAATCAATATCAGATGATCAATAACAGCAAGACCCTGCAGCCAGGATCATCTGTACAAACCAGGGGGTGGGAGCTGTGGCTTTATCTCAGGGCTTTGTCTAAATAAATCACGAGTCATGATACAGTGTTATCAAAAAAATATGCTCCAAGCAAATGGCTTCAGTGCTGTACAAATCAAGCCTGCCACTACCATTTCTCTTTTATAATACAAACCCTGAACTTGTTCACTCCTGCAAGTAAAAATGCCTGCAGAATACCCTCCTTTTAATTTGTTCAGTGGGAATAAGTGTTACCTACAGCAGGAGCTCTGCTTTTAGCAAAGTAGCAATGAGGGGGTATCAAGGCATGGCACRACACCACAATAACCATTTTATAAAATGCAATAATTACATGCATAATATCAGCCCTTTAAGTGCAGCAGGCTGCAACAAACAGAGAAGCTTTTAATTCTATATATGCTTCTATATTATTTAATTATCTGGGAAAAGATACAAGTAAAGCGTATTTTTAATTTTTAATTCCTTGCGTCTGTGCTCATCCACACACAGTCACAAAAACAAGAAACTAAATTCCAGCCGAAAACTTTTATTGAGCTCCAACTGCTCGCCTGTTATTCATAACCCAGTTTCCTCTCTCACAAAGAGACCTTTCGCATGGTTTCGATTTTTTTTTTTTTAAATGTGTGTGTGTGTGTGTGTTTCTTTTTTTTTTTTTTTCCTTCTGCCTCGCTAACAGCTGCTCGCAGTGTTGTATCCTGAGTGATGATGAGGTTCTGAAAGTGTTTTTTTGGAACAGATGGCCAGGAGAGAGCTGGGGAATGTGCCAGCAGCGAGCTGGGGAATGCGCCAAGTCCTGCAGTGACTGAGTACTCCGGGTTCCAGCTCGCGTGCCTTTCCCCTGCCCTCTGCCCCAAGTGGCGCCAGCAGGACTTCCCAGCTCGCGCTCCGAACATCTGGAGTCTGCGACTGCCAGAAGAGCCGGCAAGGGGGGAGGATGGAGCAGAGAGAGAGAAAAAAAAATGCCTCACCCATCCATCCCCGCTCCGGCTGAGCTGCCGTGGCTGTGGCGATGCTGCTGCATAGCACGGGGGCTGAGCAAAGGCAAGGAGGGCAGGGGAAGGGAAAGAAAGGGAACCTTGCTGTGGGTGTTTGGGGTTTGGGGTGCTGTGCAGGGTGTTTGCGTGCGGTTGGATCCTGCTCTGTGTAGAGCAATGGGCYGTGGCTGTGCTGGTTTGCTGTGGGGTTTGCTGCCCTGTAGGGCTGGGGGTTCTGGGGGGCTGTGATGTACAGCTCTGCGCCCCCACAAATGCCAATCTCTGGGGAGAGCCCCCAGCCATCCACACTACAGCCCTATCTTAGCCCTGAGCCCAACACTGCCTTACTGCAGGGCACGAGAATTCATTCCCTGTGCGGGGAAAGGCTGGAAAAAGACTGTGGGACCAGCAAGCTGGGCCCCAAACACTACAGAATCCATGTGAGACTTTCAGACAACCTCTAGCCTCTGACAATCATGTGCCACGATGAAACAGCATTCACTGGGGGCAAGGAAACTTGGACTCCCTTTCATTTTGCTGTTGCATCCTCTGTGCACTGGAGAAAGCTCCTGACTGGAGCTGAAGGCAGTTCCCCCACTTTTTCCAGGATATCAGTGTGACCCCAGCAGATTTAGGGCTCTGCTGAGGGTATCACAACCCAGATCTCCAATGTGGTGCAACTCCTGGGTGCATGGTTAAGGGCAGGGCTTAGTCCAGATCATTTGTATAACCAAGCAAGAGGCGGCTTCAAAGAATGAAAACTATCATCAGAATTCACCACCCCCCTCCCCCCACAGTCAGCTTTTTTTTTCTTCTTTTTTAAGAAAAGGCATCTGAAGCCTCCTTTGTTGCTTATAAATGAGATCTCCCATCACCAAACACCCTCGGTCAATTCTCAACTGCAAGAACTAAAATCACCTTATAACTGCAGYTAGGACAGAGAAGGGGATTTTTGTTTCCTAGCTAACTTTGAAAGGCTAAAGCCAACTTTTCTAATTAACAAAATGGGACTAGAAAGGGGGGGGGGTAAAAAACCACTCAGTAAATTTCCTATTGCAACAGCAAAATCTGAACAACAACCTAACATCAGGGACGCAGAATAATTCGCCCCCAAAAACAAAGCAAAAGGCAATGCACAATCCAGCAAATGCAACATCTGGAGTCCCTGCCTGCCAAAACAAACTCCAACCAGCTACTTTTTTGTGTGAAAAGCTCACGGTGCCACAGCATATCACAACCAGAGAGCTGTGAGAGAGGCAGACACAATAAAATGGAGATGACAGGAGATAAGGGGTGTTGTGGATCTAACGTGGAGCTCAGGGAGCGGAGGTCTGCGCTCAGGATTGCTGTGATTTTTTTAAGAGAGAATATAAAAGGAAACTAAAAAAAAAAATGTAACAAAACAACAACCACCCCAAAGACGATAATTCAGAGGAACTGCTCAGTGAGCAGTGGTTTCAGAGACCTGATTAAAAACACACAGAGCTCACAAAAACGTGCCGATTTCAACATTAATGAGGGCGCGGCGATTTTGGGCCAAGCCATTGTATCCTCATCCAGCCGCCCATGTGAGACCCCCCAGGAGAGACATCCCTTCACACCACCTGACATCCAGAGCTTGGATCATCCTGCACAGCCATCCCGGATCTGTAATTTCCCTCTGACAGCAGCCTTTTCCTCCCTCGTGCTCCTGATTTGCTTGGCTCAAGCAGAAAGTGAGACAGCAAGAAGAGTTCTCCCAACCCAGGCTTTGCATCCCTGCTCCCACATACTGGGAATTACCAAAATTACTTAGTGGTACCTGCTGGTTTTGGCTTCATCAGCAGCTGAAGGTGCTCTTGCCATCACCTGAGCGAACACTGCTGGAAATGAAATTATACTTGTCATCCACAAGGGAATCTGAGTGCTCTGGGGCTGCCCTAAACTCGCAGCAGAAATGCTTGTGCCTTAATTTCCAGCATGATAAACAAGGCAGAGTGGGGATTAAGACTCCACCTCAGGTAGAAAGCCTGGCTTTCTCTTCAGAGAGGGCTTTTGGAGAAAGGTTAGGGTGGGTGTCCTTCAAGAACAGGGAGGAAAGGCAGATCTTCTCCTGTTTCTGCAGGATGGGGGTGCCTGTTGGGAGGCAGGAGTTGCCCTGTGAGAATTTCACTGCTCATGCACTCCTGATGGGCTCGGGGCTTTTCTCCATGTATCTGCTCTGGAGAGAACTTTAGAGAGCAAACACCCTAAATGGAAGGCTTTTAATTCTTCATTTATTTTCTCWATTAAGGATGGGCCCAACCCTAACCCTCAGATGTGAACACCCTGGGATTTGGAGCCATTTAAAACCTGGCTCTTTGCTTTCTGTCTTTAAGCCCTGCATTGGTTTACATACACCAARACAATGGGTCTCAGCTCACTGAGCACCCAAAGCCTGAACAACAGCCCAGAAATGTGCTGAAGCCCCACGAAAAATGCTCATTCTTCTCTTTCACTTCATTTTGACTTTAGTAGGGGACTCAAGACCTAGCTAGAAACCTGCTGAAGCCTCCCAAAGGATGCGCATCCCCTTCTTCTCCCCCTTCTAGTCCTGGGGAGGACACCCAAGACCCAACCAGCAACCTGCTGAAGACTCACAAACGATGCTTTTTTTCTCCCACATCTTAACTTGGAGAGGACACCCAGCAACYAGTTCTGACCCTAGGGTTGGCAGCACCACTTCAGTGTCCCTGGAAACTACAGACCCCACAGCCCACCCCAATTTTGGGCTGTGCCTCCCAGTCCCAGGCGGTGCYGTCAGCTGTGGGCGAGCGGTGCCACGTCCCTGCCTGGCACTGCYGCTCCGGTGGCATAAATACAGCTCGTGACAGCCAGAGGAAGCAACAGGGAGTGTGCTATTGTGTTTATTTATAAACTGAATTGCTGCAGGATGATTTGTTGGGCTGAAGAGGAGGAAAAGTGAGGAAACCTGCCCGAATCGGAGGCTGATCTTAACAACACCGGGGAAGGAGCCTGCTCCCCAGCTTAGCTGCCCATTCATCCATTAAAATCCTGCTGATTTATTATCCCGCCTGACAAGCAAGCTCAGAGAGCAGGGGGAAGTTCAATTCAAGTTTACAAAACTCTTTTTGTCATAAAAGCCCGAACAAAGACATCAATCACTCCTTTAATTCACCCATGTCACTCTCTGAGAGGAAAACTGGCAGAACGCTCTGCTTCCTCCTCCCGCCGCTTGACGATGATTTCACCTAATTGGTTCAGTGTTAAGTAACCTAAAGGAATGCAAGGCATAATTAGATTTAACGTTGTTTCCTCAAGATACCCACATGTCCTTCAGGTCATACATCTTACTAATGTGTTTATACATACAATGTCTCCATTAGCTACCTTTTTTTTTTGTTGTCGGGTGATTTTTCTCAGAGATAAGTGTTAGATTAAACAAAACAGAAAACACAGGCGGGCGACAGTGTTTTACAGGCTCCAAAAGGCGACTCAAGGTTGGTTTGGTTTAACAAGTAACAGTCCCAAGATGACTCTCAATAGGATCACGCTCGTGTTGAAACACACGATGGGCGACTAACAAGGGGAAGAGCCTGGCGGAGGATGGGGAGGAGAGAAAAGCTTTTGATTAGGGAGGAATGTGGTTATTACAGGATCAGATGGATGGAGGAGAAAAAGAGAGAAAGAAAAACTCAAAGGATAAAAAAATCAGGAAAATTTCACAAGGTTCAGAAAGGAAGAAAACTACTTTGGAAACTATTTTTTTYYCCTTTTTTCCCCTCCCTTTTGTAACTTTTACCATTATTTAGGGGGTGAGGTGGGGGAGAGGCTGTAACATACCTTCCTTTTTTTAGATCTTCCTTCTGCTTGTAAGGTCCTAGTGCACTGCTCCACGCATTCAGAGAAGCTCATGTTACTGTGGTCAGCGCTGTAATCCAGGTCTGCTAGTCTGGCCAGGGAAAGGATATAGTTACAAGCTATTCTCAAGATGGCCAGTTTGGACAACTTTTGACCATAAGAATAGCAGGGAACCTAGAAAGGGTAACAGGGAAAAAGAAATAATTAAAAATTAGGCCAGATAAACAAAATACCTTGCTTGAAGCATGACAAAAAAAAACAACTGTGAGTTATTTTCTTAGCAGTTTTAACATAAATAGAAACTCTAGTGATAAAATGCCATATGGTCCCAACAGGTTTTTAAGAAGAACTCCCCCGCTGATCTCCATGGGGATGAAAGCAGCACGAAGCCTCTTGATTTCAGCGGGGCAGTTCTGCTTAAAATGTGATGGCAGGATACAGCCTGGGACATCTGCCTGCTGCTCAGTTCACCTCCTGGAGGCCCTGTTTCTCAGAAACCTGCAGCCCCATGCCTCCCAGTAACTCGTCTGGAGTCACTTACTCCCCACAAGTAGCTCCCACGTCATCACAGGCCTTGCAGAATATGGCAATAAGGAGGATGGGTGACTATATCACAACTTGGTGGTTTTCAAACAATATAAATTGTGACTTTTAGCTCATGCAAAAACACGATGTTGAGGAGCAAGACCCGCAGGCAGATATTCCTACTTGCTTACACACCTCGCCCCCAAAAGAGACCAAACCAGAGCCTGTTTCAGGGAGCTGGAAGTGTCTTATGCAATTTATTACTTCTGTAAAGATTTCTACTGTAATGTGAAACTTTACAACAATTCAAGCTAAACAGAGTGTGTCTCAATAACTGAGCAGTGTATGGCTCCTGCTGCACAGGGATGGGTTGCTTTTCAATCGTGATTTAGCAAATCACGACATCCACACTCGATTTTAGGCAAAAAACTTTAATATGCCCAGCTTAAAGAGAGGTCCAAGTTTGGGACCCCATTTCCTAGTTTGCAAAATTGCTGAACGTCACTCAGCTTTTAATGCACAAGAGTCTGCTGCTTACAGGGAACTGAAGCTGTTTGTTTGTCTGAAATCCCTCTGAGCCCCTCAGGTTGTCTGACCACCTGTCAGTCTAAGTTTTATAGTACATCAATCACTGGAATGKCTCAGTGTTCCTCTGCCACCTGCCTCTGTACCAATCTCCATCCTCCACACCCCTCTAGGGTGTCACACTCAGCTTAGGGCTGGAGATGTTTTAGTGCCTCTTGCCATGCTCAYGCCTCAGCTTCTCTCTCCTCCTCAGCGACACAAAGACGGGATCACCCCTGGAATGCTGTCCCTGACTTTACAGAAGGTTAAGATGGGTTTAGCCCCTCCACAAACCCCACAGCAGCCACGCACAGATGCCAAGGGAGGAGCAGAACAGAGCATATACAGGATTTCTGCAGTGTTCTGCCAAGGCTCCAACTACCATCACTTCCATGACTTCAGCTAGATGTGCCATCCCTGTATTTAGAAACCCATGATAGATCTTTTCCTTCCATGAATTTGGTCTGGTAAGGTGAACCCCTGTTGATTTTGAGCACCCACAACATCCTTTCTTCCTTTCTGAACCTTTGCAAAGTGTTCTCCCCAATCTATACAATATTTTTCTCTTTCTGCCTGTTTTGAACTTGGCTCCTACTGTCTTCCCTCGAGGTACCCCAGCTCCTGTATCAGAAGAGAGGACATCAGATTTTTATTCACCTCCTCTGTGACATATGTTTTTAGTTCACTACGATCTCTTCAGCCTCTTTTCCAAAAGAAAAAGATTAATCCTCCCCAGCAGACAGTTCTGTGGAAGCCATTCTGTATCTYTGATGACCCTTGCTGCTCTTTCCTGAATCTTTCCCAGTCCCTTTGGAGCCGAGATGATCAGAACAACCCACGTTTGTGGGTGCATATATCTAACAGATGCTTATGTTCTCTGTTTTGTTYAATATTTCTTTCTTCCTAACTCATGATTTGATGTGTGACTGCTGCCAAACACTGACCTGAGGCTTCCCTTGAATCATCTACAGAAACTCTGARGTCCCCATTCTCTGAGATAATGGTCAACTCAGGGTCTATCACTTCATATGTGCACTCCAGTATGGTTTTTTTCCACATGCATCACTTTATCTGTGTGGTATTTATTCCACCTGCCATATCATTACCTAATCCCTCAGTTACAAGGTCCAACACAGCGCACAAAGTCACAGCTTCAGGTGGTGGGACCTGAAATTCTCTGTTCAAAGCAGAGCTAAGCTCAGAGTCTGACCCTGGTTTGCCCTCCTGTGATGTCCCTCCCTGCAGGAATTGGCCCTTTTTCCCTCCCCACCATTCCCTGCACACTGATCACCAATTCATGCTCCCATTCAAGCTGCTCAGTTTTTTCTTTCCTAGGGAAGACCTCTACCACAGTGCTTGTGAAAATCCAAACTAATGGCCCGGATCACTCTTATCCATGAGCACAAGGATTTCAGAGCTGCTGACCCTATGGGCCATGCCTTGTACACAGAATTCTTTAGGCTGGAAAACACCCWGAGGACACGAACTCCAACCATTGCCCCAAGGCCACCACTAAACCATGTCCCCAAGCACCCCATCTGCACATTTTCTGAACATTTCCAGGGGTAGTGACTCCACCACTTCCCTGGGCAGCCTGTTCCAATGTTGGACCACCCTTTCAGCAAAGACATTTTTCTAATATCCAATCTAAACCTCACCTGGCACAACTTGAGGCCATTTCCTTTTGTCCTATCACTTTTTACTCGGGAGAAGAGATCAACCTCTACCTAGCTACACCGTCCCATCAGGAGCTGTAGAGAATGAGAAGTTTCCCCCTGAGCCCCCTTTTCTCAGGCTSAGCCCCCCAGCTCCCTCAGCTTCTCATCAGATTTGTGCTCCAGACCCCTCCCCACATCTGTTGCCCTTCTCTGGACATCCTCCAACACCTCAATGTTATTTTTGTAGAGAGGGACCCAAAACTGAATACAGGAATGGGGGTATGATAGAGCTAAGGTGCCATCAGTACCCAGCCTGCCCAGAAACCAGCCAACAAGCTTAAAATGGCCTTATTTTTATACACAGCATCTACTACTGATACCCCAGAAAATACAAGGAATCACAGAATAATTTGGGTTGGGAGGATCCTTTAAAGGTCACCTGGTCCAAACTCTCCCTGACAGTGAGCAGGGACATTTCAGATGATCTAAGAGCCCCTTTTTGTCTGACAAAACCTCTCTCTAAATCCCTGCCTTCACTTTTTTTTGCCATCATTATGCACCCAGCAATGTCCTTGCCTTCGGTACCTGGTCCCCAGATGCAATGAGCTGAGTTATTCTGAAAGCAAGAGCTTCAGGCAGCAGAAACACCCAACTCTCTTTCGCCTCCGATGCAACAAAAAACAGCRGAGACCCCAGATCAAACGGCATCAGGAAAGAACAAAGCAAGATGGAAACTAAAATGGAAGGATTCGGTGAAATGTGGGAGTAATTTCAGAATTAGAGCAAGAAGGAAGTTAAACCGAGTGGAAGGAAAATAGACCATGAAATCCTTGAGGCTGATGCACAGACGCTGTCCAGTTACAACACAAGAAGACAGGCTAATGTCTCTTTTCCTC
>NW_026623621.1:141687-152187 GCF_030028575.1 Malurus melanocephalus
ACGGGGAGCGCAGCTTACAAAAAAAGATCCAAAAAAAAAAAGAAATAAAAAGAAACAAAACAAACCCCAAACTGTTTTGTAGGACATGTTTGCTACAAATGGCAAGGAAGATCTCAGCGCTAACACAGCTGACAAAACCCTCAACTGGGATTACACAAGAGTTTTCCCACACTACTGCAGCAGAGCCCAAACTGGAGTTGTTCCCCATATCCATGGGAAGAGGTTCACCTTGAGCAGCTCAGATATGGCCCTGAGGGGTGCRGGGCACCAACATTAAAAGATAAGAGTTTTTTTTCCATGGTAACAGTGTTAGAAAAACTATTGCAGAGGAACCCTCCCTGTCTTGGCTCAGCTCCTGCCATTTTAATGTTTCCTTTTGAATTAAACATGGGAAATTAAGAGAGGAATGAGCCACTTAGTTCAGATCCAGCGTCAAAACTTCCCCAAGTGTGTGTGTGTAACTTKGGTGTTATCTCTTCTTTAGCATAAACAGGATAGAGGGGACAGATTTGCACAATTAGGAATAAAGGGTGTCAATGACACACCTGTATGCCAAGAAATCTATGAAATCCAACTTAAAACAGTTTGAGAGAGTGTTTTAGAGATGGGAAAAACACCCAAAGCTGGTGTGGCCCTGCAACTCCCATCAAGTCCCCACCACACAGATCTTTGGCAGGCACTGATGTGAGCAGGTATCTGTCACACTCCTGGCAAAGACCAAACTCTTTCCTTCTGTCACCTTCTTTCTCCTCTTGCCTGAACTAAACAGACTTCAGTGCTTTAGTGTGAGCTGAGCAGGTCCATCCAGAGCCAGGGGGAACCAGGCTCAAGTTCCTGTGCAGTTAATGAAAATATTTCCCTTATCTGACCTGCTGAGCAGCAGCACAGCTCACCACCTTGCCTGCAATATTTGCAACGATTAAAAGGAATTAGGAAGGAACTGCAACTGAAATTTCACACTGATCCTAAGGAATGCAGCTGTCTGCTACAAAAGCAAGGACACTGGCACCATCCTCGGCTTTGGGAGACCAGCACAGAGAGAGCTGGGACCAGCAGGAACCAGAGCTCCAGCCAGAGGATTTTTGTAAGTTGTGTCTGCAAAGGGCCCTGCAGAGTCTCAGGGGTCTTATCAGCAATCCCCAGGCTGGCAGGAGTTGAAGCAAGGCAAAATGAACGCTCCTGGGACATATTCCTGTGCAGAAGAGCCCTTCTTCGGCAGGAAGACAGGACGGGATGTGACACAACTGGTCTTTTCTATCCTTGACGTCTGAGATTCAGAGGCAGCGCCCATGAAAGACCAGAGGTGCTCCCTTTGAAGTCTGTGGGAATCCTGGTGTGCACTTGACCCACAGCCAGCCTGCTCGAGGAGGGCTCTGGGATCTGCTGCAGCTCCCCAGAGTGTCACTGTCACCCACCAGACACGGTGGGAGCTGGTTCTGACAYGGCACAGGAGAGGAGGCTGCAGGATGAGGATGGGGAGCGACCAGAGATGGGTGAGAGGGTACAGCTGCCACCCTTCCTGGCTCTGCAGGGAGCAACCAGGAGCATCCCATGGGCTTTGGGAGCATTAAGCATCTTTATCAATAAGACAGCATTTCCATAAACACCCTCTGGACCTGTACAGATAACATCTGTAAAACCAAGACTGCATGAAAAGGCTGGGATAAAGAAGGTTGTTGAGTGCTGGGGGTCCAGACCTCTCTGTTATTGTGCTCAAAATGTGATTTAGCAGCACAGACGTGCACAGATCCCCTCCACACGAAGGTCACACAGGGCAGAATTGGGTCCCCTGGGCACARCAGGGAAGAAGGACAGCTCTGAGGCAGAAAAACACCCGTGTTTGTGATGCAGCATAAGCCAAGCCCTCCACAGTCAGCTCAACAAGCCATAATAAGCTGCTGAATCTACCTGTCTGCTAATTCATCTGGTTTATTTTTATGCTGGGAGTTAAAACATATCAGGCCCCCCTTGCCCCTCTCCCCCAGGAAAACATTTGGCTGCCTCTTCCCTGCATCCCARCACGCAGCCCAGCGGCGCTGTCTCATTGTTTGTGCTGTACCTCCTGCCAAAAATATTTCCAGAGGTTCATATAAACGTCCAGTACTTAATAGTTCTGGCTTTTGTACATCCCTTTCTAACCCAGGGTGAGTCAGACATTTCCTGGGGTTAAGACACCTTGGGGGAACAGTGGCAGGGTGGAGCAGAGGAATTGACAGTGTCCCTTGCTTGTCAGCCCTGACACAGGGAAAGTCCCTCTTTCATGATCTCAAATTATCTCCAGGGCTGGCATCTGTAGAGCTACTGGGAATGTGTGGATGCCTCAAGCTGGATGGGACTTTGACTAACCTGGGCTAGTGGAAGGTGTCCCAGCCCAGGCAGTGGGRTTGGAACGAGATGATCTTTATGGTCCCTTCCAAACCAAACCATTCCGTGATTTTGTGAGTATGACCTTTAACAAGCTGAAGGCCTTGCCCAGGAGATCATTGCCTGTTTCAAGATGTGTAACTGTTTTTGGGAAGGGTTTGGARCCAGCCTTTTTCTTTCCACTCAGTTCTGGGGGTAAAGTGAACGCATTCGGGTCCTGCTTCTCGCAGGACTCATTTGATGACCTGTTTGATGTGTTCACATTCACCAGCAAGGTGACTTGGCTTCCCTACCTTGTTCTCAAAACTACAGATCCTGATCATTCTAACACTCCAGGTGGGACAATGATGACTGATACAGCTGTATGAAGGAAAACCCTGCAGCATTCCTGGGACATTCTTTCACAATCCTGACAGATCCCTTCAGATCACTTCCCAAATACCCCTCCTGCTGCCCCAGCACAGCACCAACAGCTTCCACCTGTGGCTCCTCTGTGCTCCCCACAYTGACCTGGACCTTTGGGGCAGCACRGTGTGGGTTTGAGCCCAGCCAGGCCAGATCCTGCTGTGTGGATATATGGCATGGTTCTCAGGCGTTCAGAGAAGGGCCCCACAGAGTCACAGAACAGTTTGAGTTGAAAAGGACCTTTAAAGGTCATCTAGTCCAACCCCCTGCAGTGTGCAGGGACATCTTTAACTAGATCAGGTTGCTCAGAGACCTGTCTAGCCTGACCTTGAAGGTTTCTGGGGGTGGGATATATATCTCTTCCCTGGGCAACCTGGGCCAGTGTTTTACAAGCCTCATTGTAAAAACCTTCTTCCTTATATCTAGCATAAATCTACCCTCTTTTAAGTTTAAAACCATTACATCTTGTCCTGTGGCAACAGGGTCTACTAAACAGTTGTCACCAATTTTCTTATAGTCCCCCTTTAAAGGGAAGGAGTGAAGGGGCTGAAAAAGCCTCTCAGAACCTTCTCTTTCTCAGTTTGAACAAACCTCTCAGCCATCCCCTGATCAATCTGGTGGCTCCTTTGGATTTGTTCCAACAGGTCYRTGTCTTTGCTRTGCTGMGGAGCCSAGAGATGGAAGCAGCACTGCAGGTGGGGTCTCAGCAKAGCAGAGCAGAGGGGAAGAATCATCTTCTTGAACCATCTGTGGGTGTCACAGATGCTCCACAGAGCTCTATTCCAGGCAGTGATGGGCAGTGATTCCACACCACGAGTCTGGGAGGATTTTTTTTCTCTGCAGTGGTGGGGAAGTGGCAGTCACATGCCAGCAAAGCAATCCCAGCAGTTTGAAAGAAAACCTCGCCCCTGCCTCACYGCAGGGAGCAGAGTGCCCAGCCTGAGCCCAAACCCAGCTGAAAGATGCCAACGAGAACAAAAGCAGCAGGGCTCAGGCAGGAGCACCAGTCCTGAGCGAGGTGCCTTTGCCTCTTGGGTGGGTCCACGCTGTCCAATAACCCAGCTCCCGGTTCCTCCCAGCTCCTGGCTCCCCCGTCGCTCACATTGCAGAAACATGAGTTCACTCCTTGGAGCGAATGAATTGGCTTCCTCCAAACAAAACCTAGGTGTGGTGCTGGGTGAGTTCAGCCCGGCAATCTCTTCCAAATGGCAGTCTGGTTGCTGCTGCCCCAGGCCTGGCTCCGTTTTGGACAGTCCTCCCGCAGACATTCTGCAGCCCCAAAGCCTTCTGCACATCCTCGGGGTGCACAGCATGCTCCCCTCAGTACCACGCCTGAGAAATATCACATTGCTGGGCTGCAGCAAAACTCTTCCCTAACTGCTGGCTCCTTGAACCACTTCCCAAAATAATAACTACACAGAACATTACTGGGGTTATCAGAGGTGAAATCCCAGGGTTTCRGACTGGGCACAGAAATTGTCCTCTGAGAGGGGTTACCTTCCAGCACTATAAAACACTGCTTTGGGTGGCAGTTTAGCAGTGGCCATCGCCATCTCTGATGTCTCATGGATCCAGTTCCCCTGGCGAATAGGAGAGAAGCTCCAATGGAGATAATGGCATTACCCCAGCCCCAGCTTGGCCTTGGCAACTCTTCAGTCACCAGGCTGGACAACACAAAGTTTTCCCTCTCTTGCTGCCCCTGCTGAGCCCCAGGAGCTGCCACGAGCCTGTGGCAGCTGCAAGGAGCACAAATCCTCCCACAGCACAATATTGTGGTTCTGCTGCACCCCTGCATGGCACTGGGGACAGTGCAAGCCAGGACCAGGATGGGATGTATCAAATGGAATATATGTGSTATAGACCAAATTGGATGTAGATCAGGAACAAAGAGCCTGGGGAGCTCTGCTGCAAGGCACTGCCAAAGTGTCCCACGTCCCCACTGCAGCCCAGAGAGGAATGTGACAGTGGATTAAGGCAAGGAGCGGAGGCTGGAGTCAAAGCTTGATGGAGAAAAGCAGACTCTTTTCTCCAATTTCAGCRGGAGCCATAAGAAAACACAGAGGTTAACTCGGGGTGGCTGCAGCAGGCAGAGCAAATACCACCCGACAGGAGCAAAGGATAAAATCAGCTAGACAGCAGCCAAGGGAGCAAAAAAGCCCTGTTCTTGGTGACACACAGTCATTGTTTTCAGGATTTTTGTCCTTTTGTCTGGCTTCTCCCTTATTTTCTTTCCTCCTGTGTCGCTTCAGGSCAGTATTTTGTCATCTTCTTTAGCTGTTAAACCACAGGGCCGCCCTGCTCTGGGCTCTAAATATCCACAGTGTCACTGGGGACTGGCAGCAGCCATGGAGATGCTCCGGTTAACRCTGTGCTGTGCAGTGACAACAGCGGTGGCACTGCATCTGGGAGATGCTCCTGCTCTCCTGAAGTCCAGCAGAATCTCTCCAACAGCCTTCATCCCCAGAGAGCTCGATGGGTGGTTTGTTTTAAGGCATCTTAGGGTTTGCTGCTGGTGGGACTGCAGAGGGATGAATCACAGGAACAGGGCTGGGAGATGTCAGCAGGTGACCGAGGACAGCTCTCAGCCTCCCCACCRCACAGAAAGGACACGTCAGCCACACTGGTCACATGCAGGGTCCCGCCTGCAGAGGTGACAAACCACAGCCACCCTTGGGCTGACACATAAAGAGGGACAGCACAGAATGACGTATCCACCCACAGCTGTGGCTAAAGCACTGCTCGAGCCACAGGTCCTGCCCCCATTTACTGCCTGGCTTGCCCCTTCAAACCCTTTCAGTTTGCCCCCACAGCCACAAAACCTCCTCCTGTAGCCTTGAGGCTTTCTGCTCCCAATGTCCCACCACACTCCCAACGGGAGCGAGCAGGGCCTTTTCTGYGCTGATTTAACAACAAGCCACAGCAGCCACGTGCACGCCGGCAGCAAAAAGTGAAAGGATGCTAGTGTGGGGGGAAAACCTCCATTCCAGCAGCTAAAAAGCCCTATAAAACCCTAAAGCATCTCCAGAACCCACATGAGTGCAGAGAGTGAGGCTGTCAGCTGCTGAGGCAGACAACGTCCTGGTAATGCAGTGGTGAAAAGATTTAGAAAAACACCAATACACTTGAAGGGAAGATAAATGTCTGTGGACACATTTGCTCCCAGCACAGACTCCAGCTCACTGTGGCTCGATGCATGACTTTCTTCAGGAGGAGCTGGACAGCAGTGCTCCAGAGAGAAACCAGATGTGCAAGTCCAGGCAGTCTCCAGATCAGGAARGCTGCTGTGGTTGTCTCCATCCATCGAGGGAAGAGTTTGCTGCCACCTTAGGGTCTGTCAGCACAGCTGAGGAGCTCGATCCCAGCTCCTGGGAGTGCAACGTGCTGGTGGGAGCTGGTTATTATGGCTGTCCATGCAGTCTCATGGTGAAGAGAACTGTCTCCTTCTGGCCAAAGCCTCCAGCAGAAAGCCTGGTGTCTAAGCCTACGCTGTAATAAAGGTTGTGATGGTTTAGCTTCACAGCTGGGATTTGCTGGAGGATGAGACTCTTGCTGCCAATAGGAATTTGCAGACAAAAAAAAGAGCCAAAACTGCGTTGCATGGAGAGCAGTTGCTTTGAAGTTGGCAGTGTTGTCACATCTTGTCTCCTCCAGACGGTTGCACTGCTTGGTGAATTTGAACATCCACCAGCACACGGAGGAGAAGATGACCCCAGGTCCTTGTGARCTCTATGTCTCTGCATCAGAGATGTTTGGGTTCACTGAACACCCATAGTAGCAGGGAGAGGAAAATGATGGGAGTGACCATGCACCGAGTCCCAAGCGGAGAGTCCTGCAGCAGCTGGGGCAGTGTGAGGACCCACTGAGCAACACCTGCCAGGACCTTTGGGGCAGGACACCAGACAGGAGCTGCCCACACATAGGGACAGCAGCAGTCCCCTCGAAGGAGCCCAGAAAGGCAGCAGCAGATGGACAGCCAAGCACAGCAGGAGTGTCTGCCCACCTCAAAGTGTTTCAGAGCCRGTCAGTGCTTTCCAATGAGAACTCAACTGTTTGCCTCCCTGCTGTCAGTGGAAGGATCACTTGGACAAATGATGCTTGGGGGACAAGGGGGAGAAATATCTCCCAGAATTAACAGCTGAAGATGACAAATACCAAGACCAGGGGGAAGGAGCTGTATCTCAGGAGCATCTGCTCTTGACCCCACTTCAGTGCCATGGCCGTATGGTAACGGCAGCAGCTCAATACAGAGAGAGGGAGACAAATCCTTCTGGTGGCTGTGACATCAAGGGGTGAACACGTTGGCAATGACACGTCTCTCCCAACAGCTGGGAACTTCCCAGAGCTGGCACCTGCCTGCCTACCTCTCACCTCTGAAGGGGCTCTGGCCTCTGAGGCAAGGCAGGGACAGCTCAGTCCTCAGGGACACTGCTGGGGTAGCCTCTCCTCGTGTGAAACAACTGCGTTTGGATTTTCCTCCACCAAGAACAGGGAGAAAAAAAAAGAACCCACACCCCTTCCTGCCATCTGGAGAGTCAGTCGACACAAGCCAAAACACGTGTGCCATATGTACACAGCTGTGGAGCGCGGGGACGCCGCCGTGAGCCCATCTGTCCAGCGTGCTGCGTGCCAGTCTCCTGCCCTCGGGTGGGCTGCTGGGACAGGGAGAGTGTCCTGCAGAGAGGGTGACATCCCCTTCCTCCTCCTCCTCCGCCTCCTCCTCCTCCTCCTCCTCAGCAGGCATGGATGGACCCCTGCAGTGTGGCCATGGAGGGTCTGATCCTGCAAGCAGTGGGGTTTGATCTCCTGTGTGCCAGTGAGGATGAATATCCCCACTCTCATGCATCCAAACAGGGTGAGGATAGGGATGACACCTGCCTGGGTGTTGGGTACCAGTGACTGAGCAAGGCTCCTGCTTCCAGCAGCTCCAAATTGAGCACCTGACCCCTTCCCAAAGGAGCCGGGGCCAGGGGCGGCTGTGTTTGAGCACGCCGCAATCCCTGCTCCTCGCCCGCCTGTCTGCGGGGACGGATCAGTTTCAGTGCCTCAGGAAAAGYCTCCCAGCTGCTTAAGAGCCTGATATGTGATGACAAGGAGGGGACGGAGGGCTMACCAAGGAACAAGAAGCAAACGGGGGCCTGCAGCAGACGGCACACACGGGGCTGAAGGCCCTTGGTACGCTCTGGGATGTGGGAGGATGGCACTGACCTGGGCCAAGAGAAAACCTCCATACTGCATGTCCCTCTAGCAGTGCATCTCCACAGCCCTGCTGGCCCCGCTGGCCAAGGCAGAAAGAAACACCTTCTGATCCGAGCTGCTCCTCAGAAACCCCTCGGCCGYCACCGCTGCGAATGACGTGAGTGACAAGGCTGTGCAATGAAGCTGACTGTCACCTGATGTCACGCACGGCACCAGGCACGCCGCTGGCAGCCCAACAAGAAATGAATGCAAATGTCATCCAATGATGGTCGGGACAGCCAGCCCACCCCTCAGCAAATCGCTAGGAAAACCTCGCGGCAAACATTTCGCAGRGAATGATTTCTTTCTCTCTGCAGAGCGAACACAGCTCTGCCAGTGTGCTCCAGTGCTGACCCTGGGGACCGGCTTTCATGGCAAGAGAGGACAGCAACTTGTTCTCCAGGCTCTTTGGGCTCCCAGCTGAGCCCACGGCTGAAGTGATTTATAGAGACAGGGCCAAGGCCAGGAATCTGAGGCTTTTCAAGAGTTGCCCATTTCCCAAAAGAGTGCGGCTTTAATTTGTTGCCTGCCTGACTTCTGCTTGAGGCTCAGCCTAGAACAAGATTGCCAGTGATTTGGGAAATCAGTGCTACTTCCCCTTGCGGTTTTGGTGGTGTAGATGTCTGTCCATGGAGAATTAGACTGACACTTCCAAGCGTGTTACACACAGTCACCAAACAACTGAAATATGGAAGCAGCTTACAGAAAAAAAATTTATCAAGTCTGGAGTTTGCATCTACAGGGGYGGCCTCTCAGCACCGGGGGACAGCACCCAGCACGCCCTGGATTATCAGGATTKTAACGGGAGCAGTCAGATCCCACCACTGCACGGTGATCAAAAATGCTCCAGTTTAGATGCTCACCAGCGATTCTCTCCTGATACACAGCCCTGGTCTCAGCCCCTGAGGTTAGGRCTGGAAATCTGTTTGCAGAAGTAGATGATGGGAAAGGATTAACTGTTGGGGTGCAGCTACACAGGACACGGCAGACATTGAGAAGGGTTGCAGCCCTTCTTCAAGGGCTGAAGGGTTGAAGCCCTATCTTCATGCTGAAGATAGGAAGAAGCAGCTTTCATGTAATCAGGAGAGGATCAAGTCCTAAAGCGACACTTGGGGAATGGCTCAGATTAATAATGTCCATAAGATGACAGGGAAAAGCCWGCCTGTGTGAGCTCCCCTGAAAGCAGAGCATGCTGCTCCCACCAGGCTGCAGGGACCATCCAGGGAGAGTTGACAGCACTTCTCACAATCAGACTCATCTGCAGCTCACAGCCCTCTGAGCCCTGTGCAKCTCCTCCTTCCTGCACACCTGGAATAATCCCATCAGCACTTAACAGAAAGGCAGAAAAGCCAGCACAGCTGGGCTTGCACAATGTGACAGCACATCTTTGTCTATCAGTGAGCTGTTACACGGTGCCTACACGCAGAGAGGGCTGAGCACAGGAGCCAGGRCACTCATTTATCCTTGTGCAGAGGAGAGCGGCTTCTCTGTATCTCTCCTCATCCTGGGGAGCTGATGGAAGGATTTYGACCTAAACCTTTAATTTACCTTTCAATAGCTCCACCCTGACGGTGTGARCATGTCTATTGTCCTTCACAGACGACCATGAGGATTTTCAAGCCCTCTTAAGAAGAAAGCGCAGCACCAGACACACTTCAAACACAYACTACAGTAAAAATCACGGGAAACTAACTGGCAGAGGACCACAACTGGGCTACCCCTAGCAGACAGGGCACATARAAAGTTTCAGAGGCTGCTGCAAGAGCCCCAAGAGCCCTGAGGAATTAGGCACCCTGCACCAAAGTCAAGAGGAGCACGGTGCTGCCCAAATTCCCGTTAATCCCTTTGGGGCAGCTCACCGCGGCTGGACAGCTGGCAAGTACACGTGCTCTTAGCACAGGAAGGAGCATCACCCCAGCTCCCAGCTTGACCAAGCGCCACTCTACACACTCTGTCCTCACTCGGAGGGATCTCTCCGGTTTGTTTTATTTTTCGCCCTCCACACCACTCTCCCTCCGGGAGAAAAAAAAAAAATCAAAACTTTCTAACTGCAAACAAATTAAAAGCCCTTATTTATTTATCTTGAGTGTTAGCACAGTTCTAGGGTTGGTACTTCCAGGCATTTTGAACCGACTTCCCCTCCTGTCAGGCGGCCGCTCGGCTCCTGCCCTTCACCTCCCCTGGCCCCGTGTGCGGGGCAGCGCGGGCGCTCCCCCGTCCCCTCCAGCCCCTCGACGGGCGGAGCAGGGGCCGTGCCGGCCAAGCGCTGCCCGGTGCCCCCCGCGGGCGTGCGGAGGGGCCGGCGGTGCCCGGACGGCGGCAGGTACCTGCTTGCGCAGCGCCTCGAAGGCGGCGCTGATGGTGTGGACGCGGGTCCTCTCCCGGGCGTTGGCCAGCAGCCGCCGCGTCTGCTGCAGCGCTTTGATCTCCGGCGAGACGCCGGACGCCTCGCCCGGCCGCGGGCGCGGGGAAGCGGCGGGCGGCGGCGGCGGGGCG
>NW_026623621.1:152893-157856 GCF_030028575.1 Malurus melanocephalus
CCCTTCCCTTCCCTCCCACCCCACTCCCACTTTCTTCTTTAATCTCGCTCTTCCATGCGATGGAAGAGAAATCCTGCCCCCCGGAGACTCGCCGCGACCCACCGTGTGCGCTTCCCCCCCAGCCTCCCGCCTTGCTTCCCCAGGGAAATCTGTGATTTGCTTTGGTTCCCAACMCGCTTCATCCCGCTTCTCCTCTCCTATCACTGGTTTCCCGCATCAAGAACCTCATCTGCGAGGCGGGGGGGTGCCTGACTTCTCGTTGCCTTCCTAAATGTGCCCTGGAGCACAGCGGGCGCCCCGGCGGGATGGGGAACTGGGGGAGCTCCAGCGCTTTTCACACATCCCTCCCGTCTCTCCCGGAATCCTTCGGTTGCTGCTCCGCTACCGACTCGGATCCCCATGGAAGAATTATTCCGCAGCAACAGTCTGCTCTGTTCACAAGGCTAATAAGGGAACGTGGGTAATTGCTACCAGCTTTGGGCTGCCTTCTACTGGCACCCCAAAACCCCTCAACTCCCTTACCTCAGCTTCTGAGGAGTCAGTGCCAGGGGTCTCTGCAGAGTGGGTAGAGAGGGTGTGAGGGAGGGATGGAGAGGTGTAGTTCACAGGGCTGTGGCATAGCTGGGAATAAACTGCGTTTATCCGGATTGTAGGAAAATTTCGGGAGGGAAGAGACTTCAGGAGATCCTTTGCATTTTTTAAATGTGTCTCTTTTATTTAGGCAGCTGGCTTTTCACATCACCTAAACCCCTTGGACATTTAAGTTGTAGTGAGAATCAATGGGATCTAAACTGTGAGATGCTTGAATTCATAGCAGTGAAAGGGATGTTGGTTCTTTGCCCTACTCCTCTTCTTCCTCCCGTGGCATGTCACCCTAGCAGCCACCAGCACTACATGGGGTGGGGAGAAGGAATTTCTATTGACCTCGTTGAGGTCCGTGATGCAAGATGAGCTCTGCCTGATGACTAATTTCCTCTTGCTGCTGTGGCCAGGCTGCACCAGAGCAGGCAGAGCGAGGGTTTCTTCAGGTGGAGAAAGCAGAGGTTGTGCAGAAAGTAGCGGAGAAGATGTGCTGAGTCCTGCTTCAGCACCACATCTGTAACAGCGGTGCTGCCTCCTCCATTCCATGCTGTGYCCCAGGTGTCACTGCAGTTTTATTTTACTTTGCAGAAGGACTTTGGGTGAGTCGGTTGAACTCAGAAGTGCCTGACTTCCCAGTGTGGGTAGCAGCACCCTCCTGCCTTGTGGTGGTGCTGGCAAACCGCCCTGATATCCTCAAGTAGAGCCTGTGAATTATTGCTGCTAATGCTAGGGCATGCCTTAATGACTATTTTCTCCATCTTTCAGTTCCTCTAACTCTCAAAGTTGAGAGCCAGCAAAGGGATTTTCAGTTGACCATGTTTCTCCCAAGCATCCTAGTGAATAGCAGTAGCACCACCTCCTCCAGCTGGATCTATCCTTCATTGGGAGCCCACGTTAAACATTTGGTGGCTCTTCTCACAAGAGGARGACCTTGGCCCAAAATTGCAGTCTCAGACATTAAATTCTGCCTACCTAAAATCCCCTTGCTCTTCCAGCTTGACTCCATGAACCAAATCCATCTGGGTGGTAAATAGATGAAGCCCATTGAAACCAAAGGCATTTGCAGCCATTTACACCATTTTCCCCCCTCGTTCTTCCCTTAAGGTGTGTTTATCTTCCCAGTGCTGGTTATTTAGCTGCTCCCTTGGCTTTCACTGCGTTTCGGAGTGCTTCCAAGAAGAAACCTAAACCTGAGTGTCCCTAGTCACATAACCGCCTGCCAGACCTTCCCTGCTCTCCTTTTTAGTATCYTTRWGKTTATGGGTATCCCAGGATGGCCGGRGTGRCCTGGCTGGGGGCTGAGTCCCGAWGRGCCTTGTCCCTTGGGGTGACRCAGGGAATGGTGCACCCAGCCCGTTCCTATCTCTGCCCCATTCCCAGAGGGGCACTGACAGCTGCCCTGGAGCTGCACCCACAAACCTGCACCCACTGCGTTCACCTGCACTTGATTCCACACTTAGAGCAGGGAAAACTGGGTGGGGACTGTCCTGTCACCGTCCCTTTGGGTCGCTCCTGTTTGCCTTAAAGGAGATTGAAACTGAAACTTGATTGGGACTAATCTGAAGGGAGAGAGATTTCAACTGCAGTGAAAAGGGTCCATGCAACATTTTCTACCAGCTTAAGTTGTTTAGATGAAATTAAAGTCTTTCAATTAGGCAAAGGTGAATTTCCTGAAGAGCAAACCCATCCCTTCAGTGCCCYAGAACTGCTGGTGTGCCTTCCATGTGCAGTGGAGATGGGCAGTGATGCCTGAGCTCACCACCTGGCCTCTGGAAAACAAAGCATTGTGGAATTTGGGCTGGGAGCAGCGTGTCCTCGTGCAATGCCACCAGAGAAACACGGCTTTTGGGAGCAAACACAAAAAAATCTCCAGGTGGTGCTGACTGCTCTGTGCCATATGGATGCAGCAGCTCATTCTGCTGTGCCAAAATGATGGCATGAGGGGAAAAAACAGATGGAGGGAATCACCTGGCTGTGAGGGAGCAATACAGGGTGACAGGACCATGGCTGTGACTTGTAGTGGAGCTTTTGACATTTCCTTTCTGCTGAGCACGTTATGTCAGCCTTGTCTGCACTCAGGGCTGTGTCATTTCAGCAGTCCTGCGGTGTCCTGGGGGGACTKTTTTTCACAGATATGAGTAAGGCAGGTACTTGTAGGACACAGACACACTCCAGGGATGGTTTAATCTATGGCAGGGCCAAGCAGATGGTGCCACTGTCCTACCCCATTGCCCTTTCTCCTTCTTGCTGTGCTCCCATTTCCACCCTTTGCTACTGCTGAGATTTTCTGTGCTTGATATGTCTGGCATTTTGTGATGTGCTGATGTGGCCGTGGCTGCACACTGGGGAGGTGGGAAAGGGGTTGCTCCTCTGCTTGGAGACCCACCAAGAAAATAACTTCATCATAAGCAGCAGCACCACTTGGTCATGCTGCTCTGTTACCTCTGCCTTCCTTCAAGGGTAAATAAAGGACAAGAGGAAGTGGCCTCAGGTTACACCAGGGGAGATTTATGTTGGATATTAAGAAAAATGTTGTGACCARAAGGGTTGTCAGGCATTGGAAAAGGCTGCCTGGGGAAGTTGTGGCGTTACCATCCCTGGGGGGATTTAAAAGATGGGGATATGGTGCTTAGGGACGTGGTTTAGTGGTGGCCTTCACAGGGCTGGGGGAATGGTTTGGCTTGATTGTAGAGGTATTTTCCAACCTAAATGCTTCTGTGGTTCTATAAATAAGGAAATAAACCATTTGCCAGGCCCCTGTGAAGGGCATAAGAGTTCTGAGTAAAAATCATGGGAGAAGTGTAAACCTCTCATGCCAGCATCCTCTGGCACTGAACCACTCAAAGTCGTGGATTAACTCCACCCAGTACAGGGTCAAGCTCTCCCTGGCACTACAGCATCATGCCCTAAATCAGTCTCTGCCTTCTGCCAGTGGGTGATAAAAACTGATGTGGCTGCAAGAAATTACTGTGAAACTGCAGAATGTGTCTTCAGACAATGTGGTTTTTTTTTTTAAAGATAAGTAAGTAGGAAGGAAAAGGAAATGGCAATAATATAGTGGGTGGCAAGAATTAGTTGTAGGTACAGCTGGGATGTTTGAAAGGCTTGTCTTCAGAGCCCAGGATAGGTGATGGGGCTGCAGGTGGGTGTCAGGGAGATGTCTCCAAAGCAGAGCTCAAAGGACAGGACATTTTCCCCAGGAAAGCATCCTGAGCATTTCTGAAAGACGATTCTGCTGCTGACAGTTTTGTGAAAAGCAGAACACACTCCAAACCCTGTGAAAAAACAGAGCTCTGCACTTGTTAAAAAGGAACATCTACYCTCATGTACATTTTCCAACATCCTCCTTAGGCAAGAGGAATTATTTTAAAATGCTGCTGAAGAGCAAAACCAGAAGTCTGATCACAAGTGGCATGTTGAGGATATCAATGTAAAGTTGAATCATCAAAGTGAGACTGAGATGCAGCCTTAATCCTTCTTCTTTTAATGTTTAAATATGTGTCATGTACTCTGACATTATCATTAATAGTCTGACAGCATGTGAGCAGCCGTCTTCCTCGGGAGGTTTCAGAGCTTCAGCGTGTGTTTCAAAGTGTATAAGATACAAGAAAGAAGAAAGAGAGAAGTTTTCTTTTTGCAGTAAAAATTCCATCGGGAGCACATTCTTTTATTGTGAAGTATTTAAACAACAATTGAAAAAAAAAGAAAGAAAGAAAGCATAAGCTTGGCAGGCTAAAAGTTTTGTCCAGTGCTTAAACTGAGGATAAAAAAAAATAGAAAAAGAAAAAGAAAAAATGGCTCTGGTTTTATAGTTCTATGAAAAATACATCTTAAAAAGCAGCAATTTGAGAATATAGGCAGGCGAGGAGAGAAAAAGTGAGGAAAGACTGCTGAAACACATGTCTGTTATTAGTGAATAGAAGTGAAATTTCTCCAGCATTAGGAAAACCCTGTAGCATTTCTAAATACCCATAAAATGTACAGTGGGAGTTGTAAGAACCCGTAAAGTTGGTGGTCTCTCATCAGTGGGTTTTTTTAAAGCTATTTGGAGACTTGGCAAATGTGCATGGGCAGGATTATGGAATAGTCCTCTTGGATAATATGAAACTGAGGAAGGATAGTGAAATGAGATAGTAAATGAGAATTATTCACACACAATGTAAATTGGAGTMATATCTGTCATTGACTTAAAATTGTATTTCTTTTTAAATGCTTTTTTTTTTTACTTGACACAGTCAATATGCATTTAGAGGAAAAAAAGTGCTTATGACAGTCTGCAGCTTAATTTTATTCTCTTAGCCTGAATGATGAGATTTAATTCCTCCTCTCCTCTCCTCTCCTCTCCTCTCCTCTCCTCTCCTCTCCTCTCCTCTCCTCTCCT